>NW_026067913.1:4333311-4484836 GCF_014885135.2 Alexandromys fortis | reverse complement strand
ATGCTGCGGTAAAAAACAATGACTTCTCGAATTTTGCATGCAAATGGATGGAAATAGAAAACACTATCCTGAGCGAGGTAACCCAGACCCAAAAAGATGAACATGGGATGTACTCACTCATAATTGGTTTCTAGTCATAAATAAAGGTCAAGGAGTGTATACCTGGTGAACCTAAAGAAGCTAAATAAAAAGGTGAACCCAAGAAAAAACATATAGTTATCCTCTTGGCTAAGGGAAGTACATAAAATTGCCGGGGAGAAAACTGAGGATTTATAAGAAAGATCATGCGCCAAGAAGTGAGTTTGCTAGCACACTGTCATTTCTCCATGAATTTTGCTTCAAGTTCCTGCTCTGTGTGCCTTCAATGATGTGCTGTAACCTGGAAGTATAACCCAAAGAAATCTTTTGTTTCCTTAAATTGTTTCTGGCCAGAGTGCTTTATCTCAGCAACTTAAAGGAAACTAGAAGACTGAGTATTCTATTCTGTTTTAGCTTCTGGTTTATGTTTTTTTTTTTTTCTTATGGTTTTAGGTTTCACGCTTAGGGTGAGGTTTCATTAATTTTTGTTTAGTGCAAAGAAAGACTCACTTTTTGAGGTCATTCTGGACATTCGGATTCAGGGGTCTGTCTGAACTGTGGAAAGAAGAATTATAAACATTAATGTAGAGACAGTTAGCACTTACATTCTTAGCAGTTGTTGACTCTATAGGAACAAGATGCAGAGCTGAGGCATAGGAGCGAGGAGGCTAAGGGCGGAAGTGGAGCCTTTGGAAGCACTACCATTTAGAGGGTCAGTAAGAAACAAAGCAAAACAAAAAGCAGCAAGGAATGTGGAAATGGTGTAAGGGAGAATTTTGCAGTGAAGGGATATATACTCGATAGTGTCAAACGTTTAACGCAGGAATAAAAGGTCATTATGAAACAGAACTACAGTGACAAATGTAACTCAAATCACCCTTAGCTAAGAAGGAAAATTATAACCCAGGGAACATGCTGTAAGCAAAAATTGGGGTTGGTCTTAGTTATACCTATACCAGGACTGGGAATCTCCCAGACTGTGTTTCTCATTTCTCCCTCCTGGTTGTTGACCTTAGCATATCAGTGGGGGACAATGCCGTAAACATCTCTTACCTAAAATCATATAGATTTCCAAATAGAGAGTACTTTTTTATCACTCATACTTTTTCTCCTATCCTACTTTTAGAATGTGTAGGAAGGATTATGAGAATCCCAGTTTGGTTGAAATCACCTCCTAGCATAGTGCCATTATGTAGAAACATGCCATTTGCCTCGTATATCCCCTGGTCTGGCTTCTTACACAAACTTCTTTCTTTAAGACAGTCCTGCTATGTGCTCCAAACTGGATTTCAACTTGAGACTTTTCTGCTTCAACTTGCTGAATGCTAGGATTAAAAATGAGCACCTGGTGAGAAATTCACAGTGGTTGGTAATTAAAATGTGATTTGGTTCCCCTCTCTAGAGTGACGAAGGGCAGAAATCATGTCATTGTATGGATTATCTTTTAAAAAAACACATCTTTGCAGAGCAAAGACCCTTGAAAGATGTAGCATTTCACTGTAAGGCAAAGGGCAGACTTTCCAGAGCAGAAAAATGAATATTTAGAGCAAAGGTTAAGGAGGATTTCTAGGAATCCCTTTAAAAGATGAGACTTCCTAAGGTCCTCACCAATGACAAGCTTACTGTTTACACTGCCTCTGTCTGTGCTCCCGAGAGTGACCTGCATATAGCTGTGGAGGAAAGGCACACGAAATTGGTATGGACTGATGCTCATAGTGCCTTTTAGAAAGCAAATAGACAAGTCCTATCCTCTGACCCTTGGATCTCACAGCTTCTGCCAACATTGCTGACATGGGGCTGGCCAATCTGTTAACTTGTAGAGTGAACAATATCTCAGACTTTGCACAGTTTTGACAGTTTCTCCTATATCTGGCATGTTGTCATGCATTGTAGGGAAAGTAACTTGATATCTTAATTATTTCTATAGCGATATGATGAGACACCGTGATCAAAGCAACTTAAAGATGGAAGAATTTATTGTGAGATTACAGTTTCAGAGGCTGGGTGAAGGACTGTCAGGGCAGGGAGCATGGTGGCAGGAGGCAGGCCAGGGCACTGGAGCAGGTGCTAAAAACCTACATCGTTAGAGCAAGGAGGAGGCAGAGAGAATGATATGACTGGGAACGACATGAGCTTCTGAAACTTCAAAGCCCACTCCCAGTGACACACTCTTCTAGTAAGGCTATACATACCTCCTAATCCTTCCCAACAAATCCACCAACTAGAAACCAAGTATTCAATTATATGAGCTATGGGGGCCATTCTCATTCAAATGTATTTTAGATTTTAGTACATTGAATTCAAGTTAGAGTTTATGTTGGTTGTAGACTTAAATTTTTTTCAGATACTTAGTTGTATCATCTTAGTAAATTTCTTAATCTGTTGATATCGCAATTTTATGCATAAAATGTGAAGAATAGAAATATTTGTGTTGCATGATTGTGGTAGACATGAAGATACATTGTCCAGACCCTATTTCTAGGAATAACCTAGTTACAAAGCCAGTAGTGAGCAGAGGTCTTCACAGGATCTGCCTCAACTTCAGAGTCCCATTGCCTGCGACCCCCTCTTCTCCATTTACACAGCATTGCATCTATGTTGTTTAGCAGATCAGCCACTTTGGCTCCAGTGAGCAATTTTGTTGGACAATATTTGCTTCAGAGCCCACTGCTGAATTTATTCAAGTATTCAGAAACCTGAGTTGTAATTTGATTTCTTCTGTGAAATTGTGCCTCGCTTTTTGTTGTTGTTGTTTGTTTGTTTTGGTTTTTGTTTTTTTTACAGATTTCCTTTTATCATATCATCCTTGACGGATCCCTAATAAACACTTCCTTGGAGTTCCTTGGTATCAGGATTACCATAGGTAGTAAATAAGATAGAGTCACAGTAGCCATTCAAAGCAGCCCCTTCATGTAGGACACAGATTAAACACCAGTGTATTATTATCATCATTAATATTAATATGATCAACTATATGGAACATACTAGAAGCATTGTCCCCAAAACTCTGGAGTGCTTCTGGGAGTGAATAAAGAGAATGATGAGGTTCCTCAAAACTGAGTCATGGTATAGTTATTGAAACAAGTAAAGCTAGCTCACCCAGAAAAATGCAAGTTTTGTAAAGAACCTGGCCCGCTGATACACAAATTCTGTTACCTGGAAACGAGATCACAAGGACAGCTACGTCTGTAACCAAGAGACAGACACGGCTTCAAAGCAAGAAGAGGTTTTGATTATGACAGCTTATGATGGCTCCAGTTCTCACGAGATGGTTGCTTGTCAGAGGCTCTCACTGAAGGTCTGCTTGAAGATGAAAGGGTTTATAAAGCAGGTTAACTCTTTTTAGAAGAAATCTGTCCGATCAGCCTTCAGGAGAAACCAGATGGTTCGTACTCACTGTGTCACTATTTCCCAAGAGATGGACTGGACTTGCTGTCCCTGTCTGTCCATTATCCCCACGCTGTCAATGGGCAGACGTGTTGATTTCAGCTCTGCTAGTTTCAATCATCTGTTGTCACGTATGTACTCACAGGGAGAGTTAAATATCTACCTAATTCCATTGTACACTGGACCATCTTGGGATGTGAGACATCAAAGAATAGCAAGTGAGTTTGAAGGAGATGATTCAGTTCCCTGAAGGGCCCCAGGTATCAGAGCTCCAGCATACTACGGAGAGCTCCTTGTCTGGAAAATCTACTAGAACTGTGTTTTTGTAATACGTGTGAACGTGCAGAACTAGACCTATGAATGTCCTAAGTTTTAAAATTCATCTTAAAGTGGCCGGAGTGGCTTTAAAATGACAACAGGGCAAAGGAGACCAAAAAAATATATCTTAATGCTGATCATGATTTCCTGATAAATTTTTAAATTTGAAAGTTATTAAATTTGATCTGATGTGCTAGTCATGCCTGGCCGAGCCCTGAGGTGAAGTTCACTGGAAGGAAAGTCACATAATGAATTCTCTCTCTCTCTCTCTCTCTCTCTCTCTCTCTCTCTCTCTCTCTCTGTGTGTGTGTGTGTGTGTGTGTGTGTGTGTGTGTGTAAGAAGGCTAAAACAGTGTTTCAGGACTTAGTTCACTGTTTGCATCTGTCCAGCTCCAGCATTACCCTGGCCCTGGAAACTGTGAGGATGACATATTTTTCTTGTCCCTTTGATGACAAGCTTCTCTGGTTTGTAGAGGTGGGCAGCCGGGCAGCATGCTTTTATCCCTTCCAGTTTCAGCTAGTATCAAGGTCAGTACAGGTTATATAGAATAGATGGGGATTTCCTTGTGTGTATGTGTGTGTGTGAGAGGCGGGAAGTCATTGTCAAAGTAGATGTTTCTAGTCTATACCCCAAACCAATGTCTTGAGTCAACACGGAGACTCTGCAAAAAAGCCTTTTTCTGATTTTTCTGAGCAATCACTTGCCTGTCCCCAGCCGTAGGTAGTAAGAGTAGAACCCCACCCGCTCATCGCTACAAACCCCTGAGGTGCAAGAACAGCAGGGTGTTCTGCTTCAGTCTGTACAAATTGGCCCACTCTCTTTTCCTTTGTTATCCTAATTTGACAGACAAGCCTCACTTTCCCCCCCCCTAAACCCATTTCAAGCCTGCAGTTTAGTCTCCCAGGGAGATTTCTAATCTGCAGGGACAGTGCTAAGAAAGACATTTTGTTTTTAAACTCTATTTATTGGTTATCTGTCGGTCTGTCTGTCGTTGCCACTCTCCTGAGGAATCACCTAGTTGCTCTTGTAGCTCATGCCTAGATTACTGCCAGACTCTCTGATTTTGCCTACAAAAATGGCACCAAATATCTTAAGAATGGTAAATTTGCGGGACTGATGGATGTTTCTGATATATTCTCTCTCTCTCTGTCTTTTTCTTCCTTCGTCTCTTCTTTCCTTCATTCCTTTCTTCTAAGCCATGAATAATGAATAGCCAAGCCTGACCCTGTTAATTTAAGCATACACTTTGATCTTTATAGGCATTATGAAAAGGAAATAAGACACAGGCAAGTAAAGAAAGACTTTTTCCACATACCTAAGAGTGCCTCAAAGTGGTTTAATCAGAATGTTAGTTCGAACACAACCTTATTTTATGGAGTGAGATATGGCTGGTGCTATTGCTTAGAATAAGTTAGCCATGGAAAAAGCTCCACCATGCGCCATGACAGCCAGAATCCAGTGAGTCTGATTAGATTTCAGTCAAGCTGAATCTTGGACCCAGATTAATATTAACTGCCAGAGCAGTAATTCTTCATGGGTTATGGCTCCTTTGTTAGCTTGGGACCCTCATCCAGGTGATAAGTGCTCGCTTCTGAAGACAAGGCATTCAGTCAGAAAATCAATAAATCTCAAGCACAAAGATATTTGCTAAAAAAAAAAAAAGAAAAAAAAAAAAGAAAAAACTTGGCCTGAAAGCCTGCTGGAAGAATGGTGACTCAAGGACAGGGGACTGTAGACTGTATTTTTTTTTTTTTTTCAGTACTAGCAGAATAAGAAACAAAGGTCCTCTAGATAGTAATGATGTCCCAATGAGCGCTTTATGTATAAAGAAAGCAAAAATGAGTTGTGTGTCTGCAGGGCCTGATCTTGAGGCCGATTGTAGAGGTGTGGGAACCTCTTAGGTCTGAATCCTGCTTAGAGCTACAGCTTCTTGTCTTGCCAGACTTTGTATGAACAATTAACACACGAGGTGAGGAAAGCTGTGCCCAGTGTTGAAAACACACAGGTAGATGATCAGAGGCAACAACTTTTCCTGTATTGCATGGGGCTGAGGGCTAAAAGCTGATTCAGAAACTTCCCATTGGTTGTCTAGTATAAATGTAAGTTCAGTGTACCACAAAGAGTATTGGAAAAGAGCAGAAGAGAACAGCCACCAAATGTGTTGGCATGGACCTAGACTCCTAGTCTAGTTCTAGTACTCCAAAATAGAGTCAGGAATGTGAGTTTAAGCCAGCCTGAGTTGCATAATGTGTAAGACCCTTACTCAAAACAAACAAACAAACAAAAAAACAACAACAACAGAACCAAAACCAAGATGGGGAGGGAGGGGCAGGTGGGCAGTGCATAGAAAATTTCAACATTTTCTTCAACTTTCCAACTTTTTTTGAGTAGTTTGAGTCTGAGTATTTTCTTTCACCATTATTAGGGTAGAACAGCTATTCGAAATAGTGGAAGTATAGATACTTGGTGATTTTATTTGTATGAAGACAAATTTTTCTCTCTCATATGCATACACGCAGACACACAGACACATAGACACACAGACACACACACACAGAGTCACCAGACTTTTTCCGATGAGTATGTGTACATGGAAGACATTCTCTTTACTGCCTCTGATAAAATGATGTGAGACTGAAGAGTTGAATCAATGAAGGGAAAGAAAGAGGAGTATTTATTCCTTCCCTGTCACAGAAAAATGGCCGTAAAGTAAATTTAGAATTGTAAAATAACAAAATGAATATCCATAGAGGCAAGAGGGATTTAAGAATAATATTGTTTTCAGCTTAAATTAGTGTATGTTTGATGCATACTAGCAATTATGACATCTCATGTTTTATAGCTATCTGCATTGTAGATCCTAGCATTTGTTTTAAATGATAACAATTTCATTAGTGAAAAATTATTATGGTATTTTATTCTAATTAAATGTTTACAGTGTACTTTTTCCTGGGGAATTCCATATAATATAGTGCGATTTACAAAGTGATTTATGAAATACTGTCTTCAGTTTCTTGGGGGTCTTGAAAAGTATAATTTGAAGAAAGTTATTTAAATATATCTTTACAGATTGTCAGGATGGCTCAATGATCTAAGGTGACAGACTTTCATATGTATTTATTACAATGTGTAAAGTAGAAAGAAAAATCCACCTGCCTTACCAAATAAAAATGTGATGTTCTGTGAGTTTCAGCTCCTCTTCAAGGCTCAGGGGCCATTGTCCAAGAGGGGGAAAGAAAGACTCTAAAATCTAGAGGTCAGGGCAGGTGGAGCAAAACAGTGTCTTCTGGATATAGCAGGACCATTGTGCTCATGAACTCAGAGCAGCTGTGTACAAGACCCACACAAGACCAAGCCACTCGACATTCCAGAATGGAGTGAGGAGTTCACAAGCTCCTACGCCCAGCTAAAGACCTAGGGACAGTTGACGGCTCCTAGGGAATGGAGAGTCAGCCTTACTGGTGTGCTGACCACACTCCAGTGATGATCCCACACCATGAAGCGTATGGAGCACACAAATAGAGTGGATGGTTTATTACATTTTTTTAAAAAAGAGGACATGAAGTTCAAGAGTTGAAAAGAGAGGAGTTGAGGTGAATATGATCAAAATTCATTGTATTAAATTCTCAAGAAATCAGTTAAAATACTCACTGAAAATAAAAATGTTCAGGATCCAATAATTACCAGTCATTTAAACTATATTAATTTGTGCACTGATAGAGAGGAATGAAAATTCGGGGATTATAGGACTAACCCTTGGTGGTGAGATAGTGTGGTCTCAACCGCAGGAAGAGTTGTGATGGGAAACCCTGGGTGTTGTGAACTGCTAGCCCACAAGGACTACCGAGAAGTCACAGGACCTGTGGACAAATCAGCAAATACGGGTCTGGAGCGGGTGGCTGACTTAGCAGTTAGAGCACTTGCCTTGCAAATAAGAGGATTGGAAAGAGAAGAGGAAACCTTAGATCAAGCTAGCACCTACTCCACATGTGTCAACTCACACACTTCCACACACATGCATGAGCACAAAACCACAAATATGCACACATGAAAAGGATTAAATAAAAAACCAAAATATGAAATATGGTTCTCAAAGGAAATTATTAACATTAGGCTCTCTTTCAACACAAGGCCTGTATTTCTTAATGCCAGATAAAGGGTTTTTTTTTTCTCATTTTCAAAATGGAATTCCACTTTCTTGGAGTCAGTAGGTTTCTTTTTCACATTTTAAAAACTAGTACAGTTATGGAAATTTTGACAATTTCATATAACTTTGTGAAAAAAAAGACTACATGCTTCCGATAGCTCCAAAGGATAAACTTCTATAAAAGAATGTTCAAAATGTAGGACCTACATTTGATTTGCAAGATGATTTTCAGAGGCAATGAAACCTTTCAAATTTTAGTGATTATATATTTTATATTCTTTTTATCAGTGATGATTGACTACATTGGTATTACTTCCTTTGATATTAACTAATGGCAATAAAATTATGAATCAACTTAAGTAAAACTACGAAATACCACAAGTGAAATGTAGACATGGAAAAAACTGTGATGTGGGTTCATGAGCGGTTAAAGTTTGGGAAACACTATGTTGAGGAGAAAGAAGTCGGGCTAAGAGTTTCATATTCCACCATATGGATCTCAACTGGCATTGTTTAACCCACGGTGGCTGTGAACATACTGTGATAAAAATAAGACATATGGGGCTCTTTAGCAGCAAAGGAGGGTAAAAAAAAAAGGAAGAAACAGATGCTAGATGTATTTAGGAAAGAAACCCTGCTGTAGCTGAAATGCTGGCCAATATAATGTCCGTTGTTCTGAGTTATGTAGCTTGGAGGTTGGATTGGATTCATGGAAAGAACAAAGTGCCAAGGACTAAAATGTACACTTGTTTTTCGGTTGGCTCCAGGGTCCCCACAGATATCAAAGTTGTTTGATGCTCAAGTTCATCATACACAACACTATGATGTTTACATATAACCTAGGCACATCGTGTGTATGATATAAGTAATTCCTATATCATTTGTTATATCTAGTATGAGGTAAACTTACATAAACAGTTGTATTTAGGAAATAGTGTGACACAAAAACATTTGAACACATTCAATACAGACAAAATCACAAATACTTAAAAATAAGTGTCTGGATGAAATGACTCAGTCAGTAATGTGTTTGCCACACCAACGTGAAGACTGCACTCTCCAATCCCCTTTTACAAGTCTAGAGAGACAATGCATGTCTGTAATCCCAGAACTGGAAAAGTGGAGACAGGAGAGTTTCTGGAACTTGCTGCCAAGTCATTCTAACTGAATCTATGAACTCCATGCTCACTGAGATACACTGCCTCAAAATATAAGGTGGAGACTGATTGGGAAGACACCTGATACCGACTTGCAGCCTCTGGATTCCATCATACCTGCATGCATATACCCCACACATGCGCACATCCAAATGTATACACACCCACAATGCTAAAATACATTATTTTTAGTAGGATCAATTCAAGATGTGTATATGTACAACTTTAGGCAGGACTTGTAGCATTTCTGAGAAGTTACATTTGCATTAAACTTTGCTTTGGGGAAATGTAATTCCCAAACTGAGAAAACCAAATTGCCTTCCTGATCTGAGTCCTTTAGCCCTGACATCCCAGGGGGTCACCATCACTGAATGTGCTTGAGTTAGTAAAAAGCATCAGATCTGGGGAAGAGCCCTAAAACCTTTTTTCTGTCGTTCACTCTCTAATGCTACTGGTGTTCTGCCTGAAAATGCATTCATGACCTCAGGCTTAGGCAGAGATGAAGTAAGAGATGACCCACAGTGGGTGCCTGACTTCCTCTGTGACTTGGGAAGCAACAATATTCCAGTCATAGGTGGGCTCACTTCTGCTTGCTGTGCACCCTCTTTCCTATTATGCCACGCAGACTTCTCTGTGAGGGCAGAGGGCTCTTCTTTAGAGAGCTTGTGTACTGCCCCACACCACTGACTGTCATCAAACTTGGGTTCTACTTGATTTGTGAAATATATACAGAGTCCTCCTGTGAGTTTGTGGGGCAGCAGCCAGCGCCTGCATCCAAAGTGGAGGGTTCCGGGTCTCAAGCTCGTCTGTATGACAGATCCAGTCTCTGCTCTTCAGTTAGACTATGCTTGGTGTTGAGCTCCTGCCTGTGTCCCTGCTGATTCCTCGCGTCTGCGCAGTTCCGGCCAAGGCACTGCTTATGTAGCCGTTCAGAGGCAAGACGGAGTATCACTTTCAATTATTTATCTTAAAAAATTTCTTGAAGCCCGAAGTTTAAACTCAGCAGGGGAACTGGGGTTGTTCAGGCACACAGTGATCTGATTCTTCTAGAGCATTGCATGAATTATAACACTTTTAAGAATAGAGCAAATAGAATTCTGCAAGGTAATCAAAAGCAAATCTGCTAATTTAGACCTAAAGGACAGTATTTTTTCATCCGAAAGAACATTAAGTTAAGACCAGTTATTCATCTAAATTAAGGAAACCGAGAAAAATAGCAAGACCAGAAAAATCACCTTTACTGATGTGGGGAGAGTCAGCCTGTCTTGGCCTCTTTCTTAATCGCGTTTCTCGGTATAAGACCTCGTTACTAGGATACGGCCATGTGGCAGCATCTTTACAAGAAATTGTGCTGGAGAAAAAAAAGGTCAGAGGCTCATTTCCAATAACGGTTTGACAAGTGACACGGGGAAAAGGGCAGGAAAGAATTGAGGTGTGTGGTGTTTCCCTAGATCAAGATTTTGAGATAATGGAACGTGTGCGAATAGGAAACCTCTAAGAATACATTTTATTAATCTTGGGCCTCAAATAAACCGAGACTATCAGAAAAATGAGGCAGAAAAGTAGACAGACTCGATCTCAACAGGCCGAGACTGCTTTATTAGATCAGTGAGGGTCCCCAACCTTTCCACAGGATGAAGGTGAACACATTAAGAGGGGCTGGGAGACATGCGTATACATACACAATTAGGTACCAGGAAGTTACAGCTGTTTTTGTGATTGACGGGAGCAAGGTCGGTTGTTTCTGATACCAAAGCATGCAGATGGAGCTGAACTGCCAGGCTGGAGGCTAAGCCATTTTTTATGGGCTCAGGACTATTGCCCCGCTACAGCCTGGATTCAACTTCCAGTGACCCACCATATCCAAACTCTGGAAGAGTAAAAAGAAAGAGGGGGAGGGGTCATTTCAGGAAAGCTGCTTGCTATTGGCAGATGGAGGTCAGTAGTCTCAATGGTGGAAGCAGGATATTGAGACCTCTTCGAGGTAAGATAGGGGCTGCTGGTTATCAGCCATGAAGAATTCAGTGACCTCTAGGTGCTTAAAGCTTGAAGTCCTTATTGGTGAAACTTGGTGAGACAGCTGAAAAGGCAGGGGCCAGAGAGTAAAGTTTGGACAATGGTAGTGATTGTGCCTGCCAAGGGGGTAATCCACAGTCCACAAGCACTCGGGTATCTTTCCAGAAAGTATTGTTTGCCCTTCTTGTTTTAATTCTCCTAATAATTGTTTAGCACTTTCTGTCCTAGACCAGATTGGTTTGCAATAATAATAATAATAATAATAATAATAAATAAATAAATAAATAAATAAAATAAAGCATCCTTCCCCCAAGAAGGCACGGTGGGTGAGGGTACATTCCTTTTCAAGCAGTCACTAAATCTAGTCCCCAGTGGCTCCGAAAGGTGGCTATACTTCGTTGTACCAAGGTCAGGTCTTCCTTTGTCTGGTTGAGTTGGCTATACTGTACCTGCTGGAGCCCTAACGCTGTTCATTGGCAGCGACTGCTGTTGAGCAAGAGTTTTGGAGAGGGCTTATAGGAAACCTTTTGCTTGAGTACAGGGGCAAGTTCAGTAAGCAAAATATTTAAAAGACAGGGCAAAAATGAGAGGAGGAAAGGAGTGACCCAGGGGTGAAGCCAGAGTGAGAGGGAACCAAAAGCTCACTCGTGGGAGAAGGTTTGTGTTTGAATTTTTTTTCTGGTCCCTGTATTGGTGGGCCCCTTCTTAAACCAGTTGGGATTTGTTGGTGTGCAAGATGGATCTTTCTCAGAGGAGGACCCCAAAATACAGTGGTGTGGACGGAGCATCCTTTTTGGAGGAGGGCACCAATCGCATCCTCGGCAGTAATCAGATTTAGTCATGGAGTACTGTGACACAAGGAAGTGAGTTTGTCTTGAAGTACGTTAAGCTGATCTAAAATTTCTTTAAGGTTTTTGAGAGCTGGTGGGACTGAGAGGTTAATTACTGTCTAGCTGTGTTACTTCTGAGTCCTGAAAACAATGCCCAGAATGGCACAAAGAGGGACGATTTGGGTGGAGTTGCATTGTCCCTTTAGAGATCCCCTGAAATGGTTTCAGTGGTTGGGGTGCAGATTTCTCCTTAGGCTGACAAGGGGAGCAATGTGGAAAAGGCAGTAGCTACAGTACCTCAGAGGAAGGTGTGTGGTTCAAGGGACCACAATAATAGCTGGCAAAGTTCTAGAACAAAAGTCGGGAGAAAGTAACTGTACAACCTTGTAAGCGAAGTTAGCATATGTTTTGTTTAACAAGGTTAAATAGTAAGGCACTATTCTGTAGAATAAGTGCTGTAGAAGGAGACAGTAACTGTATTCAGCTGTTCGTTACATCAGACTCCGGAATAAGGAAGAAGCACCTGGAAACCTTATAGAAGAAGTCAGGTAAAGTCAGCATCTAATTGGCAATTTAAAAGGGAAATAGAATTCCACTGAGGCATTTTTATAGGCTTGTCTAGCAGTCTCCAAAGTCACAACTTGAGTATTCTGAATAATTACTCAAAACTGTGAGTGTGGTGAACGAGGGTCTGCCAAGCTCTTACAAACAGGGAATATGAGTAGTTATGATATTGACTCTGAAATCAGCTTCTGTTAAAACAAAAGCCAGGGTAAAGGACATGGCTGATTGAACTAGCGTGCAGGTCCCATACCTGACTCCGTGGTAGGTTTAGGTGCAAGGTTCCACTGTTCACAGTTCTCTTAGGTCAGTTTAGGAGACATGGAGGGTACAACAATTGCTGCTTGCCTCTCTGTTGTTTGAGGCATTTAGGGTATGAGTATAGGCTTTAAAATCCTCCACAAACAAGAGAATCCATCCTCCTGTCAAGGGAGGCAGGAGGAAAAATTCATCTTTCCTGAAGATAAAAAGGAGTTTTTTTTTTTTTTTTTCTTTTTTTCTTGGCCACACAGACAGAGACCAGAAGCGGTGACTTCTGGGAGGTCTTGCTTCCCCTGTACCTCTATCCCGTAATGACCCTAGCATGAAGTTTACTCTGGTGGGACTGCCTCCCATCCAAGGAAAACGGTAATACCTGGGCTGGGGATGCCCTGCCCTGCAAGTGTGCCTCAATTTTAACTTACTTTACTCAAGTATTCAATTTGTTTTATAGACTGTTTTATTAATGTACATCTGATTTTGAATATTGTTTTACTTTACATAAAATTTAAGTTTACTTTAAACTTGTTTGAATTAACTACTTTAGGCTTAGATTTGATAATACATAGAAGACTATATAATTAGAGATATAATTTAATCACCCTTTCAAGGCTATCTCTGTAAACTATGTTTACACTTAGCATGACTACAGACAGTTCTGAGCATGTTAACGTGTTCAATCATTTATAAAGCAACTGACCATTTACTTGTATGCTTTAATTATCTTTAATAGTTTATGGTAAGTTTGTAACTCTCATAAGATTAAGATTTTATAATTTTTTTCCTTGTTTGGATATCAAGTTTCAAAAATTATAATTTTTAATTGAAGCTTTTGTCGTATCAAAATAAACTTTAAACCATTGATACAATGAATGGAGAGACTAGAAATCTCAGTTTTTAAAAATCTTTTTATAGTGTGCTTTTACAAAAATCACAGGAATTTTTTTATATGATTCAGCTTTCAAAACAACTAAAGCTTAATGAAGTTAGCAAAGACATAAATAATTGGACCTGCATATTTAAGTTAAATTGTGTTAGCATGAATAGACTATTGTAACCTTGGGAATTATTTATTTTTTGTTGCCTTTTTTAGGACAGGGTTTCTTTGTGTAGCCTCGGCTGTACTGGAATTTGCTCTGTAGACCAGGCTAGCCTCGAACTCACAGAGATTCACATGCCTCTGCATCTCAAGTGCTGGGTTTAAAGGTATGCACCACCACTGCCCAACTATCCTTGGGAATTTGCACATGGCATGCTATAGCAAATTAAGATTACATGTCTTATGTTAACTGCTGGCAGGGGGAGGGCTTATATTTTATAACCTTTGAAAATCACCCCCCAGAATGGTCTTACAGATCTTGAGAGAAGCAATGCTTAAAGCTTTAAAGATATCCATGACTTTAAATGAGGGAACATTTTTGTAAACAAGAACCAGGAAGAGTGGAGAAGAATTCATGGAACTAGACACTTATAATTACATTTAGCCATTTTAACTTTTATGTATAAATCTCTCTCGAATAAAAGTTTCAAAATGTCAGGAGTCATCACAGCAAGAAACTCATTATTTGTTCTAAGAATTTTTTTGAAGCGGAGCTGTTAGGCACTATGTAGAGCCTTTACTCTGTATACACAACAGATTTCTCATTGCTGGATAGGTGGACATCCTCCCCATTTTAGTTTTTAGCCTTTATACCCAGAAAACCTTGAGGTCTCTTATTTGCATACAGCCAGCTGCAAGGATTGACTGGATGCCGAGGTGAAGGTCCAATGACCTTCTATATCTCTTCCTTTCATGAAGGGATATTAGCATCAATCAGCCCAGCTGCAATTATTTTAAGCAAGCAAGGTTGGGGTTTTGAAGATGGCAAAGTTTGGCCTAGAAGATATTGTGCAATATCGCTTTGAATTGAAATTACACACTCAAAGGGATACAGTAAGTTAATGTCACCAGTGTTCATATTGTTAAACCATTAGACCTCTTACGTTTCCAGATAAACTTTACAGACCACACAAGACAGCCTTTATAAACTTACATAGTACATAAAGTTTTTTTAAAATCATAATTATTAAATTTGTGTTTATAATATCTAACAGGATTGATTTTTTTATAACTGATGCTGGAGTTATCGTCAGGGGATTTTAGATGAAGGGTCCCCTTTTCCTTTTGATGTATGAGCATCCTGTCGGTTGGTTTTTATTATAGACACCTTACATTAGAAGATAAGCAGCCATCGCCTCTATTGGAAATAGTTTGCCTCTTAGCAGTTCTCGAGCATATAATGTTTTCCCCTGGGCTGCTCTGTTGTTCTCCTTGTCCCTGTCACAGAGTCAGGTGGCCAGCCTGACCCAGGACAGAGGCTTTGGGGGAAACTTTGAGACAAATAAGTTACCCAAATCCCATCTCCAGAACCAGTTTTTCATTTAAGTAAATCAGCCTGTGACAATTTTCCAATATTATCCATACTCTAAAGACATTTGAATCTCTGTAAGATTGAACCCAATGACCTACATATCCATAACCAACCAGTGTGTGTGTGTGTGTGTGTGTGTGTGTGTGGGTGTGTGGGTGTGGGTGTATGTGCGCGCACGCGCACGCATGTCTGCAGATGGGGAAGACAAACATGAAAAACCTAACAAGTAACTGAAAAGTAGAAATAAAAGCACAAGTATGCAAGCTTGGTGGGGAAGAAACAAAGACATAGGTGAAGAAGTCCCAAGAACAGAAAGCCTGTCCTAACCCAGTTAAAGAACCAGACTTGGCGATTTAGTAGAAACAGTGGGCACTAGGACCCAGTGTAAATTTATTTCCAGTTGTTTCCTACCTTTATTAAGTTTGAGCTCTGGTTGTAAGTGGGAGTTGAGTGGCAGGGGCAAGAAGGGTTAAAATAAGCTAGGGGTGGGGGTGGGGGCTACATGGAGGAGGAACTTTAAATCCTTTGCTGTTTTGCTTGAATAAGTTGTCTAGGTCTGTAAGAGTGTCAAAATTAAAAGTTCTAAATTGCGATCAATGATGGGCATTATCTGAGTGCTGTGACCAGATCTGAGTGGATAATTGCATGACTTTGACAAACTGGATCTTACTAAGACAGTACTTTTAGGGCTGTCTTAAAATTTCTGGTTGAAATTTGAAACAGGCAGGACTGGTGTAGTTTTATCCCACTGCCCGAGGGGCCCCCCAGGTTTATGGAAATGATGAAAATGAACCCCAGTGTTCGAAAGCAGATAATTGTGAGGATCAGTGTGAGACTTACAAAACTTGGGGGAGTCACAAGTCAGTTAGAAGAAGAAGGTTCCAAGAACCTTGAAGACTTCGTGATTCAGAGGAATGCGACATTCCTGGAATTTCGGGAGTCTGGTCAGGGCGCCTCAGAGTCAGAACTGGATGGATGGCTACCTCATCCTGCAGAATTTGGGTGCATGCATGGCAGTGATCAAACAAAGAAAGGCCTCAGTGGAGAAGAGGTCAGGAGAAAAGTCATAGGAAGACAGAAGGGAAGGACTCAAAGGAGAGCAGAGAAGATGGGGACAAGCTGGGTTTACACGGAGCACCAATCAAGTCCCAAGAACTAGTGTTCTGTCTTCGGGACTTATGCGACTCACAAAAGCAGAGACCAAAGACCAGAGGTCTCAGGAGGACCTGGTAATTGTTTAGCCTCTATAGTGTAGGGGTTCTAGGAAACGCTGAAAGTAGAGCCCAGACTCAAAATGTATGCAAGGACCAAGGGCGTTTATTAAGGTGCCAATGTGCAGGATTGGAACACCTGTACAAAATGGTGACAACCCTGAGAGGAGCCTGCAGGCTCCTTTAAGTGCAGCTAGAAGAATTTTAGGAATAATTAGGTCATCTCAAACAGAATTTGTCAAGCAAGCAACAGTCACACTAATGTACTTTTAATTGGTTGAAGTTTAGTTTTACCACTTTTGGAAATACTTGAGCAAGTCTGGAAAAGTCTGGACATGACTCAGAAGAGGGGAGCTGCAGGATTTGTCCCTGAAACATTGTGGGGCTGACTTAGGTCTTAAATGGGCTCTCTGCCTCATCCCTGAATAAGAGTGTTGTTGATAAATGACTCTTTGTCGGGAGAGACATTTGTTTTGCCCCTCTCAGAGGACAAACCTAAATCCAGTTATAAAAGTGGGCAAGCTTAAATCTTTCAATAGTAAACTTGGAGGGTCTCCATGCTCCCAAAAGAGTGACCCCTGGGAGGGCATAGGAGGGCTCTCTGCCTGGAAGGCCATGAAAGGGTCCTTGGTTTTGACACCAGATGGGAGATCGCAGACAAACTTGATCTCAACAGGCTGATACTGCTTAATGGGAAGAGTGAGAGAACCTCAACTTTCCATAGGATGAAAGCTGAGAGAATTTAGGGGGTCTCCTCCACACTGGGGTGTATTGTTTCTGCAGGTAGAGCTGAACCACCAGGCTGGAGCTAAGCCATTCTTTATGGCTAGAGGCTAGTGCCCAACATAGCCTGACTTGGTTTTTCAGGACCTAGGCTGTTACCCAACAGAGACAGGGAACCCCACTATCATTGGAATTAGAAGGAAACCAAAAAATCTATAATTACCAGGTAAAGAATAAAATTCCTTCTTGGGCCTCTGGTAGGCAATTTCTTATCTCTGGTTGAGTCCTTTAATTCTACGAGTACAAGTTCCACTTCCAGTTTGGACATGAGTAGCTGGAGGGCTTAAGGCTGCAGAAAACTTCTCAAGATTCACATGGCTGCCCTTGAAAAAATGCCCACAGACAGCCGTTGCCCTTCCCTACTATCAGGCCTTGTTTCTGCTTAACTGAGAACTTAACTGGGAAGACACATAGTAAAAATTCTTTGATTTCAGCTCTCTCTCACCATTGCATTTGACTAAAATCATACGAACACTAGAATATTAATGTATTTTACTAGAGATATGCTAAATCAGAGGTATGAGCTGTCTTAGCTACAGAAATTCAGAGGCATTTTAATAAGTTAATGAGACTTCACAAAAGGCGAAGGAAAACTCTATGGGAAAAGGCTAAGTTGTTAGCATCACAATGTGCCGAGAGAGAAGGTAGACAAAGTTATCTGACATCCCAGAGGCTCTCGCTGGGTTATCTCTCTGTACTCCTTCCTGCCTTCAGCATCACCACCTTGCTCCACAGAAAGGACATTCATAAGTGCTGTGAGCTTTGTGTCAGCAGAAGTGTTGAGTTGCCTTGTGCGACTTCTCCCAACCTTTCCTTGAATGTGGCCCTCCACAATGGGGACACCATGTTCCAGGCAAGAGACAGCACCAGTATGAGTAGATACACTGAACTGGCCTTAAAAAAGCCCATCTGTGATCGCTAATGTGGCCATCATACTGGCAGCTAACCTGCATCTCTCACATACAGGGACAGGCTGAGAGCAAACAGGCTTGTTTGTGTAACAACCGTGTTGACTAGAGAGTTTATTATTTGTTCTTCTTGGAGTCTTTACCTAATACCTTGCCGGACTGTTGTCTCAGATGAGAGGCAATTATAGTTTAGTATGGATCTGTGTAAAAGCTATCGGGTTTTGCCGAGTCAGCTCAATACTTGTTCACTGGTTACTGCTATACAGATTTGCTACACAGTTTTTGCACTTGATAGGACAAAACTAGGTTGTTGGTCATGTGCTGTAGTGTCCTGAGTACCACCAGAGCTAGCTAGCATGATCCATATAGGGGAATCTTAGATCAACTGATGTCTGCATTCAGAAGGCACCTTTCCTTAAAGCAAATATTCGTATGTTAAGTTCTAGTGAGTGCCTGTGACTCAAGAGTATACTCAGTTACCACAGAGTTCTTAAATAATTCAGCCCTGTAGGTGAGTGTTTCAAATGTGTTGCTTGATCGCAGAAAGAGGGTTGTGGCCAGTAGGTTCGATCTTATTACAGTACAATAATAAAAGCACACTTTTTTCTTGAGGTGCTGAGGATCAAACAGAGGGTTTTGCACACACTCTATTAAAGAGTACTATCAATAAAATATTTTATAATGCAATGTTATAACTCAAAAGATTTTCAACTCTAGTAAAGACAATTCACCCTGAGAAACATTTCAGTGACCTCTGATGTGTCTCTGCTACATTCCACGGAATTACTTCTTACTTTTTTTTCTCTTTTTTTGGAAGTGGGGTTCAAGACACTGAAAAGTGAGCAGAGATGAAAACTTTTAATGAACTGACAAAGCTTATTTCAAAGGCTAGCTACCCTGTGTGCTATTAGGTCAGGGTTGATAAAGAAGATGTGGAAAAAAAAAGAGGAGACAGACCTCCACAGAATGTCTTTTAATGAGAACGATGAAGGGCAGAAGTCTTGGGGAGTAGAGACACACAAGGTGCTTCAGTTGGCAGAGAAGGGGATTGTTGGGGTTGAAGGGTCCATCTGCCGATCTGTTCCCCTGCAGTGTCTAAATTGTAAGGAGCAGAGGAGGTTCATACATGGATCTTAATAGAAGTTTCCCAGGTCCTAACTTCCCACAGAAGATGTGATCAGTCTGTTAACCTGAGAGTTTCTCAGCTCATCAGAGACTTTTGTGTTATTAGCCCTTTATTCCTGACCCTGAGAGTATAAAAAGGCAATGGAGGATCTGTGCCACCTGGGTAATTCCTGCTGATTAGGGACAGGGCTGTCCCTAGGACTTAAGGAGGTATAGGTCAGATTCAGACATCACGTAGCTGGAAGAGAGTTTTGATTGTAGTGGATCTAGCAATTGCTTTCAAACTGTCCTGAAGAATCCATTTAAAAACTATAACAGTGAATAAGATGTCACCCAAGATTAAGGGACACAGTAGGGAGCCTAGGCAAGGTAGCTATTGTCCTACTGTGGACTAGTCTTTTGTTTCCTAATACTCGTGAAATTCTCATGCCCAAACTTGGAGTTTTCTGTAGCAACTCGGGTGGTTCCTGATTGATTCATGTAGAAGCATTTCTCCTGGAGAAAGTGATGTAGTACCCCTTTTCTGCCACTAGGAGATCCATAGCTCACCTATTTTGGAGAATTATCCCTACAAGGAAATCTATTTGATTTTGGAGAGTATTGATGGTGGCAGTTAGCTCAGCTAGAGAGTCAGAGAGTACCTTAGACAGTTTTTGGAAATAGCAAGTTTGGGTAGACACTACTGCTGTGCCTCTTCCTGAGGCAGATGTGGTGGCCAGGAGTTGGAGAAAGCTCTTTAATTGTTAAAGTGTAGATTGAACAGAGGGAAACTGAAACTGTCTGGTTACCCACGAGGATCTGTATGTCAAGGTATTGGAAGACTGGGGAGCAGATTTCTGCCGTGCTGACTGGGAGAAATATATGTAGCTTCATCACAAAGAAAAAAGATCCTACATAAGGAATAAGCATCTGGAAGTTTGTAAGAGAAGTAAGTCAGTGTCTAAGTAACAATTTTAAAAAGAAATGGAATTGGATCACTTCTATAGGAATGTCTAGCAACATCCCAAGACCCACTGAGATATCCTTGTCAGGCCCCAAAGACACTAGGGTGGGGGGAGTAATGGGTAACAGTGGTAACTATTAACATACTAAAGCACTCACTGGCCACCAGATTCATTCAGTACCTTTGGCTCCTCTCTGCTTTACCCACCTCTGATGCCCACCCTAAGCCTGTTTAGTCCAGGGACATCTCTTTCCTTTCTCCTTGTTTCTCTTTCCTATATAACCCTGCCATTTCTGTCACATACTCTCTTGGTTCTTCTTTCTCTTGGTCCACTTGGCCCTCCTCCCTCGTTACTCTTTCTTCTTTTCCACTCCCGTTTCTCCCTTCTTTCTTCTCTCATGGCCTGGTAGTTGCCCTCATGTCTATAATAAAATCCTTTTGGGAGTGGACATGAGCTCATTTTGTTCAGTGCTGAAGAGTCTGGTGACAGAGTATCTGGAGCCTCCTTTCATCAGGACACACTGCAGCTTTCAGAAGTACTTTTCCAGAGTCAGTGTCTCATAGCTGGTAAACAAAGCTTTTCGATCTGGCCTCAGTATTTAAGAAAACAGGAATGCTTCTCAGCTGTGGAAAGATGCTACAGTGCTGTATATACATACATAAATATGTATATACATATGTGTGTGCAGACACGCACGCAAGAGAATCATTAGTAAGAAATAGTTGTCCAAATAACATTTCATGTGGTTAACCATAAATTCATAAGACTGAAATCTTCTGAACTATTAAATGAACATACTGATCATTTTAATCTTGGTTATACTTTTCTCCTATGTACTTAAGGCCACATAGGTATGTACTGCTAAAATGGATCGTGAATCTAATCTTTGGGGGTCACTTGGGCTTGAGAGGAACCTCGGGTTCCTCTGTGCTTTATTTATTTGTTTGTTGTTTGTTTATTTTTGCCAGCTGTCTGCTTAGGATAAACCAATCCTTGTTTGGCCTGGAAGCAGTAAGGAAATCTTTCCTGTGTTGGTTCTCTTCTTTGTAGACAACATACACACTCTTGAGATTTCACTGAATGTAATCTCCATGGCCTCCCTGAAGAACAGATGACTTTCCACAGTTACAGAACATTGAGAGATGGCCAACAGTCCCCTGGGACCTCATTGACCTTGGAGGGAAAGATGGAAAATACTTTCCTTTTTAGTTCCAGTGACCACATTAGAATAATCTTTAGGTATGGCTATGACATACCCATAAGGTCAGTTTCACCAGTCTGGAAGGCTACTGTATAATATTTCACATACCAGATGTTTCTAAATAAACTTTTATTAGGATGTTTATTTTAGTCAGTTCCTATAATTGTTGATCTTTGACCTTGGAAATGTGGCCACCATATATATCATCTCTCAAGTCTCATTATTATTTTCCTTAAGTAACTTATTCAGACCTTTATAACTTGCAAGAACTTTCTTTTTCACTCTGGAAACATTTAGCCATCTTAATCTCCACATGCAAACACACACACACACACACACACACATACACTCACACTTTACTAAAACCTAAAACACTTTTTATCTTTAAATCCTTTTAACATTTGTTCTTGATATCATGAGCCATAATACCATTATGAATTAGCTATCTGTTGTGAGAATTTTCTCCCTGGGAAAGGGGGAGGAACTAAGCAACGCCTAACCTTTCTTCATCAGGCCTCGGTGACAAAATCTGAAATTAGCTGGGACGGTCTGTTAATGTCCTAGTTTTGTGAAGGAGTATTAACATTTAACGACTCCTGCTGTGATTGTTTCAGACTCTTGCAGCTGAAAGTATGAAGAGGACGGTGGCTTAACTTAGAAAATAGGACAGAGCCCTTGTATCCCAAGAGAGAGATGTTAGTTGTTGTTTTGTTTTCCCCTATAGGTCTGGATAAAATAACGACCTTCACCACCTCACTGACTGCTGAGCATGTAGGCTATTTCCATCTCCTCGTTACTGTGGCCAGTGCAACAAACACGGTTATACAAGTCTCTCTGTGGCTGGACAGTCCCTCTTGTAATCATCCCCTAATAAATCTCTATGTTGGTTAAAAATGCTCTTTGTAGTTTACTGCCAATCAGTGTTCAGCCTAACTATGAATCATGGGCCCAAAAGTACTCATTTGACATCATCTAGAGATAACACCACAACTTCGATTGATGAGCATTTGCCATGGTTGACCTTATTTTCTCCACAATACTAACGATCTGAGTCCTTAGCCTAAAGTATAAGGCCCTGTAAACGGCACCTCCTCGTACCTCTTCAGGTGTGTCTCCTGTCTACTTTAGGCAGACTGGTCCAAACCCCTGCCACATGCAGTGCCTTCCATCTAGACAGCTGCACATCTGCTTCTTTCTGATCTCCTTCATCCTTTCATTCTTCAGACCTACTTTCTATTATCTGCTCTCCAAGAAAACCTCTCCTTGTCCCAAAGTTCTATCAATGTCCCTCTTCTAGGCACTGGTTGGATTTATCACAGTGACAATACAGCAGTTTTCCCACAATTTTGTCCTCGCTGTCATTCTTACGTATTAAGCTTTGAACTTCCTAAGAAAGTGGGATTATTCGTTTGAGCTTGACATTGTGTTTGGGGCATTTAATAAAATGTTGGGAATGTTGTAAATGCTCAGTGAATATTCATTGCTGACTGGCTTATTGAATGAAGTGCTACTCTGTCGCCTGAAAAATTAAATCAAACATGTTGTCCTTTTACCCACTCTCCCGCAGTAAGCAAGGACACAGGAATAAGAGCATAAACTGTATTTTATCTCGACTCAAGGAATCTGGGGAGGCATCCATGGTGTCAAGGCACCATCCGGAACCTCCAGCAATCAGTGGCACCCTGAGGCAGTTCTTAGCAGTTCTTAGGGACCTGCTATCACTGACCTCCTGGTCCTTAAAAGCTCTGTCTTCTTCAAGCAAATGCCAGGGCACTCTCTGGGGTGCTGTGCCCAGCTGCAGACCACTCTAAACACCGCCAAGTTCCTTTTTACTTTAAATTTATCTCTAAGAATAATCAAGTTGGTGAACCACAAAGGAATGATAAACACTTTATATTAAGATGCCAAGTGGCACTTCTATGTTAAAGAACAAGCAGTCTTGCCTTTGGTTTCTGACCCGCCGTGCTGGGAGCATGAATTACAGGCAATCCTTTATTACCGCATGTCAAATCTGACAGGGAGGGCAATGTCTCTACATAAACATAGCAAGTAATTATTATTCAGACTCTCTCTTCCATAAGCTTTCTTTGTGATGAGCAGT
Organism: Alexandromys fortis; assembly: GCF_014885135.2. Classification (NCBI taxonomy): domain Eukaryota; kingdom Metazoa; phylum Chordata; class Mammalia; order Rodentia; family Cricetidae; genus Alexandromys; species Alexandromys fortis. Next base: position 4,461,399 of record NW_026067913.1, on the reverse strand, counting down.
GTTACACATTGTCACTGTTTATTAGTTTGAACACAGTGGTGATAAGTTACGACATAAAGGATATTTTTTAAAGTGTTTATCTTTTTAACCACCTCAATGAATCAGGTGTCTCTAACTCCATTCCTTTCTCTTTTATTAGAACTTTCACATGATCTGAAAGATGGTAGTTTGATTGAAGGGAGGATGTGACTTTGGGGTACCATGCTGAGATAGGTTTATTTTAAATGTCCTGCTAGTACAGCTTTGGCAAGAAGCACAGATGCCAGCAGTTGATGGTACACACTCAAGAGCACCGTTTCTTATGTTATGATGGGGCCAGGATATCTTTCGCAGCTTCGTCCTGTATTTCTCTATAGCTCCATTTTCACACATGTGACACACAACACAACCATGAGGAATTGTCTTTCCTAGATTTCAGCATGGATTTGACCCAAGCTCTTCTATTTAGCTTTCAAAGTCCCAGAGTGAAAGGACAAATGCCGTCTTTTAACCACGGTTCCCTCTGATGAAAACAAAAGACCTCAACAGTATGACCTTGGGCATTTGTTTAGTCCTTGGCTTAATAGGGGGAAGAAATGATTGCAGAAAGTGCTCACCTTTAGCCCTGGGCTTTCTACATCAGTGAAGACACATTTCTATTTCTAGAGGACTGTTGGATTTCCGTCCTGTTTAGTGCCAAGCTCTGGGTTGTCAGGGCATCGCCACTAAGTATGACAGAGGGAAGGTGCTGGTCAGTTCCAGACTGTGCAGGGGAGAAGGCCTGGCAACAGAACATCTGGGCTAGACAGGCTGCTGCTCTCGTGGAGACTGTTATCTTTGTAGATTGTGTGACACAATGCAGTCATTCAGAATGTACACGGCCCCGTATTCCATAATTAACGTCCTAGCATGGTGGAAGGGTGAGGGGTTTTGCTGCCTTTTTTCACCTGATTTAGTTTGATTTTTCTTTTCTTTCTTTTCCTCTTTATTGCATTGCGGTAAAACTTCTACAGAAATGTTTATATTATTATTTCTTTTAACTTCAGCCACAGCATCACAAAGTTTATAGCAGTATTTGGTCACAACACTGTATAACCATCACTAACACGTAATTCCAGAATACTTTCATTACATCCTACAGAAATCTCAAACCCATTCAAATCTTGTCCCTCCTCCTGAACCCATAGCCTTGGATAGGACAAACCTAGTTTCTGTCTTTAATAAACTTAGAACTAAAGCTGGGTGGTGGTGGCGCACGCCTTTAATCCCAGCACTCGGGAGGCAGAGACAGGTGGCTCTCTGTGAAATTGAGGTCAGCCTGTTCTACAAGAGCTAGTTCCAGAATGAACTCCAAAAAGACTACACAGAGAAACCCTGTCTTGAAAACAAAACAAACAAAACAAAACACAAACCAACAAAAAAATCCCTCAGAACTAATTTTTATCTTTGTTTTCAGATGTATTTACATATCATTGACAAAATTATGTATATTTAAAACACATGAAAAGTGATGATTTAATATATGTGTATATTGTAATTAATGCAATAAAGTAAATTAACACATCCACCATTTCATGTACATTTTTTTGTTTGTGATGATAATATTTAAGATACATTTACTTTGCAAATTAGGCACTTAGTACAGTGATATTAATTACAACCCCTATATGTTAGCTCTATAGCACTGATAGTTTCTTTTTGAAAATTTAAAATTTATCTTTTATTGTATGTATATGAATCTTTTCCCGCATGTTTGTGTGAGTTTCACGTGTTTGCAGGTGTTCCAGATGCCAGAAGATGGCATCAAGAGTCCATGGAACTGGAGTTGGTTTGTGAGTCACCATGTGGGTGCTGGGAATCAAACCTGGGTCTGTTGGAAGAGCAGCCTGTGACCTTAACTGCTGTGACACCTCTCCAGCCCTCAACTGGCGCAGCGTAAAATGTAGACAGTAACCTCTTATCAGGCTCCACTTCCCTGAGCTAATTCCCTGGCAACCACTCCTTCACTGCCTTTTTCATTGACACAATATTTGGATTTCAGTTAGGTGAGGTCATACAATATTTGTCTTTCTGTACCTGGCTTACTTTATTATAATAATGTTTTCCACATTACCCTGTAGCAAGTGGCAAAACAATTTTGAAGGAAAAGTAATAGCGCTGATAAGTAGTTAAAATTAGCCTGGGTTAGGATTTTGAGCGTAGTTGACATTTTAATTAGGTAAGGACAGTGAGACTAGTTACGACAGCGACTTCTGTCACTCCATCACACGGTACTTCTGATTTTAGCCTCTTTCAGGAGCTGGTTTCCACAGTGACTGACCTAGGTTACATTCCCACCGACAGTGTACTAGGTGTCCTTTCCTTGTCATCCTGAATGTTTCTTGTGTTTTCCTTACCATAGCCATACGAATCTTCATGTGATTTTATTTTGCGTTTTCTAGATAGCTAAGAATGTTGAACATTTCCACGTGTTGATTGCGCAAACGGTCTCTTTTCGAACCCTGGCTTTTCAGCTCATGTACCCATTTACTGGTGGCTTTTTCTCTTTAATTCCTTCTGTATTCCAGATATTAGTCCCTTGGTGTATGAGTAGCTGCCAATGATTTTCTCCTGCTTTGTAAACTCTTTTGCTATGAAAATTGTTTTCTTTGCTGTGTGCAAGTGTTTTAATTTGATACAATTCCATTCATACATTCTTGGAGGTATTTCCTAAGCTACTTAGGTCCTGATCAGAAAGTTATTGACTATACATATCCTTTAAAATATTTTCTGTGCTTTTCTGCAGAAATTCCAAAGTGTGAAATCTTACCTTAAGGTCTGACCAACTTTGGAAAATATGTGTGCATGTAGGTGTGCACGTGCTTGTGTGTGTGCATGTACGTATGTGTGTGTTTGCATTGCATGTAAGTGTGCCTGTGTGTGCATGTATGTATGTGTGTGTAGGCATGTGTGTATGCATGTGTGTGTGTGTGTGTGTGCGTGTGTGAATGTGCAGGAATCTAGGTAGGAATCTAGTTTCCATCTTTCACAACCACTGCTGTTTTTCCATGCACCATTTGTTAAAGAGACCATCTTTTCTCCAAGATATATCTTTAGTACAAATTCGTAAGTTTGAGCAGTCTGTTAGAGAAAAGTTAGAGCAGTCTGGGTGTCCGCTTCTATTGCAAAGTTTATGTGCTTTGGTGCCAGCACCACCTTGTTTCTGTTACAGTGAATTTAAAGTCAGGCACTATTTTACAGAAACCATTGGTCTTTTCACTCAGGGTTGTTTTGGTTGTTTAGAGTATTTTGCACTTCCATATGAGTTTTAGGATCGATTTTTCTATTTTTTTTAAGAATGTCATTAGAATTTTTATAGGGTTTTCTATGGATTGTTTTTAAGTGAGATGGAATATCAATATGGTATTGTTTTGCATTTACTGAATCACTAAGGAGGCTGAACGTATTTTATATGTTTCAAACCATTGTTGTGGTTTCAAAGACGATGGCACCCATAGGCTCATCTATTTGAACTCCAGTTGGTGGAACTGTTCTGGATTACGAGGTGTGGCTTTATTGGAGGAGGTACGTCATATGAGATCACACTATTCCCAGTTATCTCCTCTTCTCTCGGTCCCTCAATTCCTCCCTCCTTCCTTTCTCCTCCTCTCTCTTCCCTGTACTTGTGATCAGGATGTGAGCGCTATTCCGGTGCCAGAGCTGCTTGTGGCCATGCTCTCTGCCGTGATGGCCGTGGATTTACCCTTTGAAGTAAGTCCTTTTTAAGTGTTTTTTTTTCTTTTTTCTATAAGTTGCTTTGGTAATGGTGTTTTGTCACAGTAACCAAAGGCAACTGAGACAGCCACTTCCACAATATGAACTCTGTTGATTTATGTACATCGGGGGAATATCAACTTTCTAATACCTTTTGACTATTGCATAGCTTTCGTTATAAAACATTTCTGCTTCAGTTAAGTTTATTCCTTATTTTTTTTTTTTGTTTTGATTTGGTTTTTGGTTTTTCAAGACAGGGTTTCTCTGTATAGCCTTTACTGTCCTGGAACTTACTCTGTAGACCAGGCTAGCCTGTACCTCAGAGATCTGCCTGCCTCTTTCTCTCAGATGGTAGCTGCCTGGTATGGGTTCTTGAAACTAAATCTGAGTCTTCTTCAAGAGCAATAAGTATTCACTGATGAACCATCTCTCCAGTCCCATAAAAGGAGTTTTAAGTGACAAAAATGATGTAATTCTCTGTCAACAGTGATTGTCTCTGGGTGGAAAATTATGGATTCTTTAACCTTCTTCCTTTTGTCTCTATTTTCTATTTTTTTATTTGTAATATAAAGCATAAACGCACATATGTATGTATGAATGCATACTTATATAATGCACATATTTTTGTTTGTTTGTTTTTCAAGACAGGGTTTCTCTGTAGTTTTAGAGCCTGTCCTGGAACTAGCTCTTGTAGACCAAGCTGGCCTCAAACTCACAGATATCCACCTGCCTTCTGAGTATTGGGATTAAAGTACTGGGATCGCCGCCGCACAGCTACTACACATATTTTTAAAGTGGGTATTTCATTAGGCAAACCTGTTATTTCCGAGGAACATTATAATTTTACTATATAAATTTCTGTATGAGAAGTGTGAGTTCCTTATGTAGGATGGATAAAGAAGTGGATGAAAATAGTGGAATAGAGAAGAGAGAGAAAAATTGCATCTCTTAAGAGTAGCTGGTACCTGAAAATAGATTTTATACATCAGTCCCTCTGTCTACCCTACTTACACATGTCTTGTTTGTCGTTCCTTGATGAATCTTTGTGCTTATAAAGTCATGACAGGAGAAATGAGTTCCTTGGTATTGTAGTGACTCTCTGGAGCCATGAGCTTCATGGCAGGAGACTGACGTGAAGGACTTGGACTAAGTGCATCATAGAAGTTCATGGCAGTGTGAGCATTGTGGACTGCCCAAAGATGCCTCCTCACTATTTCTACTATTTCCTTTCTAATGAGACTAAATCGTCTTTAGGTTTCTGATGACTATGTTGCACAAGCTCTTCTCTAGCTGTGTAACATGAGATGGGCGTGTTTTCTGGTCCATATCAGGTGGTATCATCTTTTTCCTCTTCCATGTGATACAATAAACACTCACTAAGTATGATGGAGAGCTCATTGAGTGTTGTTTTAAATATATGTATCGAAATATTTATTTAAATATAATTAAATATATAATTATATTAATATAATTAATATTATAGTTAATATATATTCTGTGTGAGGAAGAAAAGCTTGAAACTGTTGGGATCATCTTGCTATGATTGGGAAGTAGATGACAAAATCTTCATCCTGGGAAAAATAGGAGAATAACTGAAAAAACTGGGATGTTCTTGATATTGCTCTGTTACTGAAATTTCTACCTTTATCGTATATAGTCATATTTTTTTTGATTCTAGAAGAGCTGAAATTATCTTAACTAGTTTGTTGCTGCTTTGAGGACTAGCCTTCAGCAGCTCAGGGATGGAAGGGGATCTACAGAGTCGGCAAACTCCTCACTCATTTTGACTTTTCTATCAGGGCATTTCTGGGGGTTGGCAGATGACAAATTGTGTAACTAAGATACCCCAAAATACTATTTTTGATTTCACATACAACACACACCCACCAGGCACACATGCACACACACTAATAAATGTGATTTTAACAATCATTTTTGATTACTTCTTTGAAGATAAATATTTAAATTGGTTCTCAACTCCTAGTAAAATCTGAGGAAAACACGAACTTGCTATTTGAAGGCACTGGTAGTACACCTTTGTGCACTGTGGGGCAGCATCAGCAGTGCTGTTACCTCACATAAATCCTCTTGTGTCTGTCTGTCTGTCCAGTGGTTTGCCTACTCTGAACCTCCTCTACAGTTTCTTCAACCTACTGAAGACTTGCCATTCATCAGCACCCTAGCTGAGATCCTGACATTGTGTGTGTGTAGACGGATAATGGATTTCAATACAACAACTCCAAATAATGATGTGGAACTATATGATATTACCTTGAAAATAACTATAATATAATTTTTCCAAGAAAAAAAACAGTAAGATACCTATTATATAAACAATACATAGTTTCATAGTTCTGTGTATAAATGTGTGAACACACACACGTTCTCTCATTTATATAGCTTTATGAATGGAACAAACTGATGTTATTTTTGAGAACAGGATCAAACTGGGGAATACAAAAGAGTATTTTAAGATTTTATTATGATTTTTAAATAATATATGAGGCTTTACTGAATGAATTTACTTATGTACTACCTACTTAATTAAAAAAAGCAGAATTCAAGGTCATGTTAAAATATTTATCAATGCTTTGAGCCCCGTGATGATCACTTCCCACCTACTGCGTTAAACAAAAATATTGACATACTATTTGCTTTCATATATTGAGATTTTGGACAGGAAATTATCTCCTCCTTCTCTTTCCCTCCTCCTTCCTGGTCCTGTTTCTTCTTTCTCGCACCACTTCCTCTTTCCCTCCAGGCCTACATCTCTGTTGGGTGGAACTTTTCAGTGAGTACAATCTAGACATCATATCTACTCTTTGATTCTAGACTCCTGCTTCTCCTGTAATTCTTGACTCAGGAACGGGTAGCACTTTTTTTTTCTGGGACTCTGTGTAAGTATTCTGTTTGGAAAGGACATTTGGGCATCATACTGGACACAGAGCAGCTCAATGGTCAGGCTTGTTCGATAGTAGAACAGAAATCCTGATTCTGATGGGCAACCTCCAAACTTTTTGGTGTTTTTACTTGCTCTTCATAGCCAATTCTGCAAGACCCCATGTCCTCCTAAAATGTTCCCCCTTTGCTTTGGATAGTTGAGTTTACCAGTGTTGCTCATAGCCAAGAACCGGTGAATGCAATTCTGAGATGAGTAAGAGTCACTAGAGACATCTCACGAGAACAACTATAGGCTAAATATCCACAACCATTTGTGGCTTTTGCAGCAGTGGGTCAGTTGTGACTCTCCTCTGTTTAATCATACTAGTGATGCTAACTAGCTCCTCTGCATGACCCTGGCTGCTTTCACTCCTGATTGCATAGAGATGGAACAGAACTCCTACAGACATAATGGAATGAGCTGCTTTCAACCAGACTTTGAGCTTTTTAAATTATATATATATGTGTGTGTATATATATACATATATATGTGCATATATTTTTGTAGCTCGATTCACAGTGGTGAACTTTATCTCTTTAAAACGATTGTCTCTGAATTTCATCCCTGAAGGGAACTCGGTAATCGTGGAGAACACACTTTCATTCCACAGGCTACAAATCGAAGCTACGCATAGTTAATTTTTTTAAACCTCAGATCACAGAGCTATTTAAAGGAAGAATTAGGATTTAAAATCAAGACCCATGAATTTTAGTCCAAAGATTTTATAGTTACAGAAAAGAACAAAAAATTTGAAAGGCAACTTTGTCATGAAAATTAAGATAAATAATAATGACTTTTAGGTTGTGGCTAAACAATATCTAACCAAGGTGTGTCTTACTTCCTACATACAATGCTGAATTTTATATGGCTTTGTTTTCTTAAGTAACAAAATAAATGTGTATATTTACGGCATACACTAATGTTTTGATCTACATGTACACTTTGTAATGATTGATCAAGCTAATTAACAAGTGTCTAACATATATGGTGGAGAACTTTACAAACTCCTCCTGTGAATCTCCTGAAACAAGTAATTTACTATAATTAAGAATAGTAACCTTACATATGATTGAACACTAGAGCTTATACTTCATACCAGACTGCAAATTTGTAGTCATTCACCACCGTTACCCTTTGTACAGAATTATTCCCTTCCACTAGTCTGTGGCAACTACCATTCTATTATCTCTTTTAGAGAGTTCAACTTTCATAAATTCAACAAATAAGTGTGATCCTGAGGTATCTGACTCTATGCTCAGCTTATGTATGGCGCTTGACACAGTGCTCTCTAGGTTCACCCATGTTGTTGCAAATATCAAGATTCTACCTTAAGTATACGGCATATTTTTAAAATCCATTTGTCTGTAGATGGTGAGTTCAGTTGTTTTCATTTCTTGGCTGTTGTGCCTAATGCTTCAATAAATGTGGAGATGTGGAATTAGCATCACAGAGATTTCAATATATCTTTTCGTGGAAGTATTGAATCATCTGTTCATTAAACTTTTAGAGTTGGGATAAAAGTTCATCCCGTGAGGGATAATGAACAGAGCAGCATACAGGACTGTCAGCTAATAGTATGTGAGAGTCCTGTTTATCCCACACCCTCCCACATCTCTTCCTTTAACTCTTTTGGTAGCGGCCATTCTAACAGTTGTTATACTTCACTGTGGTTTTAAGATGCATTTCTTTGATTAGTGATATGAAGTGATTTATCCATATTTCTCCTGTTTGTATGTTTTCTTTTACCTGATTTTAAAAGTTTTCCTATTATTGGATAGTATAAACTCACTGTACATTTGGGAAATGAGTCCCTTACCTAATATGTAGTTTGCAAGAATTATGCCCAGTTAATGGATTCTCTCTATTAATTACTTCCTTTGCTTTCCCAAAGGCTCTCAGTTAGATGAAAATAATACCAATTTTAATAATTAATTGCTTTCATAGTCTGTGTTTTTAATTAGCATTCAAGAAATCTTTTCCCAGACTAATGTCAGAATTTTCCACCAATGCTTGCTATTAGTCTTTTTGTAGTTTCAGGTCTATGTCTAAGGTTTTTTATCAGTTCTGAATTGATTCTTGTATAAAGCTGAGATAAAGGCCCATTTCTCCCCTTCTCTCTTGTAGATTTCTATTTTCATAACTAATTATTTAATAATGATTTCATAATTAACCATTATTAAAGAGACTTTTTTCATTGTGCTTTTTCGGTATGCTTGCAAAAATCAAATGATTGTGTGTGTGTGTGTGTGTGTATGTGTGTGTGTGTGGTTTTGTTTTCTGTGTCTGTTTTGGGTTGGCTAGTGCAGTCTTCAGGCCACTCCTAGGACAACTGAAACTGTAGGTTTGTAATTTATTTTGAATACAGTGCTATGATGCCTATAGCTTTGTCTTTTTACTCTGACCATTTGAGATCATCTGTGATTCCATACAAATACTATTTTTCTCTTTGTGTACAAATGAAACTGGAATTCGGGTAGAAATTGCATCAAAATATATAGATTGTTTTCCCAAAGTATATTTTAGTAGTGTCTATTTTTCCAATCCATGAATGCATGTTTACTTCTCAATTTATTTGTATCATCTTCAATTTCTTTTCCCAATATTTTCTGGGTTTTAAAATATAAATCTTTTGACTTTCCTGGTTAAATTTATACCTAACAATTTATTTTGTTTTATTGCTATTATGAATAGAATTTTTAAAAATTTCCTTGTCAGAGAGTTTGTTAGTCTATAGAAAGGTACTTACCAAAGAGCAAACTTGTCAAATTTATTTACTATTACAATTTTAGTGGTCTATTTTCTTTGTATAAGATCATGTAACCAGGAAACAGTTTTTTTTATGATTAGGTTTCTTTTTGTTTCTTTGTCTTATAACATTGTTCTGGCTGGGTCTTCCAGTGCTTTGTCAAATATATGTAGTAAAAGCAGACATTTTTGTCTTATTCCTGATCTAAGAGGAAAAACCTTCACCTTCTTACCACAGAATTTAACATAGGTGTGGTCTTGTTGGATGTGCCCCATATTTTCTTGGTTATATTTATTCTATACATATATTTTCAGGGCTTTTAAACATGTATGTGGTCTATGCATGTGCATGCATAAGTCACTGACACCTTTTGGACTCCTTCTTCTATCACTTTCCACCTAAGTTTAAAAACAAGGGCATCACTGAACCTGAAGCTCACCTATTTGACTGGATTAGATGATCAGGGTGCCAAATGAACAATGCGCAGAGAGACTTTGGAGCACTCAGTCCTAAATGGGATGTGTTCATTAAAGCCCTTACCCCACAATGTTTTAAGGAGAGAAGGAGAAAGAACATAAAGTTGGGTGGGTAGAGTAGTGGAGAGAATCTGGGAGGAATTGAGGGAGGAACATGAATAAAACATACATATGAACTTTTTTCAGTTTTTTTTTTTAAAGAAAATGACATTTCAGTAAGAGCAGCCTCTCCATACAAAAGAGAGTTGGTGAGAATTACCTACAAATATAAAAATATTTTTGCTATTTTTTTTGGTGGTGGTATTTGTGAGTATGTACTTGCCATGGCACACATGTGGATATCGGAGGAGTTGGTTTTATCTCTCCACCATGTGTTCCAGAAACTGGACTCATATCATCAGGCTTGCATGGAAAAGTGATTTTATCTGCTGAGCCATTCTGATGGCTGTAAATAAGCTTTTGAAAATTTCATTCACTTCCTTTTATATTTACTTTTCTGAGAAAAAAAGAAAAAAAGGAAAGGAATATATTATCTAGGTATTTTTTTTAAGCAAAAAAACCTATGGAAGTTTTGAGTATATTTCCTTGCACAGGATCAATACTCTATTCGCAACAAGTGCAGACTTTTGACACAATAGTTAGTAGTCATTCAACTAGTTGACAGAGTTTGGCAACTTCATTTTTTCTGCTACTACCAGGGCTGCAGAAAACGCCAAAGGGTCCATAGTAAAAAATAATAATGATTCAGAATATTAGGAGAAACTCATTTGTATTAATCTGGGGACCAGATGAGGGAAATGGTAGAGGTATATACACTACCAAATTATACTTACACACTAACTGAAGTTCAAATGAAATTGAGATCTGTCTTAATGCTGCATCCTTTTTCTTTTACACACAGGGTTTAATAACTCAACTGAACGGCAGTACTAAGTCATAGCACTGATCTTTCAGATCAGCTCAATGCTTTCTGCTCTAGCTCATGATTTGAGTCAGGTGGAAAAAACTAGTGGAGTAATTTCTGCAGACTGTTTTCTTAGAAAGTTCCATTCTTTAGAAAAATAAAAGGTGCTTGAGATTGCAGTTTAATGCTGTTCTCAATGGCAGAAGGAAGTGGATGGAGTAAAGAGGCAATGGAAAATGTTTAATGATACTGCTATTGAATTTGGTGCTCATAGCTTGTGACCCAAGTCAGGCTTACCCACCTATTCTCAACAAACCAATTAAAGGAGACAAATCAGTGGTGGGAAACAGGAAAAGGAAATTGATTCAATGTTGCCACATTGGAAGAGGTGCAAAGAGATCCAGGAAACTCCCCACGTCTCTCTGCAGGAGTCAAAGTGAGATTAAAGTTTAAACACAGGGCCAAAGATAACACTCATCTATGCAGTCCTGGCCAAGCTGTGGTCCCATCCATCACTGATCAGCTATTGAATGGGCTTCAGTGAAGTAGTATGACAAATTGATAGAACTGTGTGAAATCTGTGAGAAAAGTACTTCCTCTGGATGGTGTCTTTTTTTTTTTTTTACTTCCAGCATAAATTAATGGAGGAGAATCCCATGTCTTTAGAATCTATTGCGTCAAGAATTTGATAGCCTGGAGATGCAGGTGTCTCTCTCCAGAATATTTTCATTCCTATTCAGACCAGTTACAATATAGCAGTTTTCCTAAGACAAAGCACTATAAAATATATTCAATTTTAAATCATCTTCAAACTACATAATAATAAGTACACAATGTATTAGTTGGATTTAAAAGGGCAAATTGAATTTAGTTACATATGGCTTTTTATAATCTTGCTGTGGAGTCTTGCCTTAGATTAGCTAGTTTGCTACTTACAAAAAAAATAAACTACCATATGCAGAAAGGCAATTCTTATCTATCTGATTACTTATTTTCTAAATAAATAGAAAACTGAAATGAATGAAAATATTTTCAAATACTGAGCAATGGATAAAACTGTGATTCACAAGACAGAGGAAATAAATTAAATGAACCCTAAACTTCTATGTGGAGCCATTTCTGGATCATATACAGAAAAGATTTCAATAGGTCGATAGGAAACGTTGAGGAAGATTTGAAAGGTTAAATTTCCAAAAAAATCTAGAAGTTTGTATAATGATTCTCCTGGTTTTGTTGATAAAAATTAAACCATAAAAGAAGAAGAAAAAGGAGAACGAGAAGGACCTTAATATAAGAAGAAGGACTGGGAAGTAGAGGAAGAGGAATTAGTTGAAGCAATTGCCATAGCTCATTTCAGTCTGAGAGCCAGCCGTCTCCAATCTACTACGAGAGAGTCTTCGCTCAGCACTCAGGTTTTCAAGAGACTCAAGAGGAATCAAATTGGAGTACTAAGTCTCACAAACTTTAGAATAACCAAAGTGATTTGAAAGTAGCTTAACTACCTGATAGAAAAATGCTGAACGCGTGTCAAAGGAAGAAAGGAAACAGCCAGGCAACCAACAACATAAAATTCCAAGTGTCTAGCATAAGACTTTTAAAATTATAGAGGGGCAATAAAATGTGTCTCATTACCAGAAGAAAGGTCAGTTGCTACACATAGCCAGAATTATCAAAGATATTAAATTAGAAGGCTAAGATCTTCAAAGATAGGCTCAAGGATTTGAAAGAGAGCAAGAGCACAATGAGGATAAGGGCCAGGAAAATTCCCACGTGGAAAGAATGGAGTTGAAAAATAGAGTCAGAAATAGAAAAACACCCAGATGGCATTAAAGTGGGCAAAATGACAGGAAAACCAACTAGTGATGACATAGCACAATATTGTCCAAAATATTAAATATTTAAATCAACAAACATAACATTTTGAAATATGTTGAAAAGTTTTAGTGGACAAATATAATAAATACATTGGCCTCTGAGGATCAACACAAAGATAACTGAATCAAGGCACATCAAAGTCCAATCACTGAAAAGGAAGAAAATAAAAAAAGCAAATCACAAAATAGGTATAAATACATTGTTATAGATTTCTCATCAGAGAAGTAGTAGAACCCACAGAATATTAAAATGGCACCTTTACATTTTCAATGTGAATTTTGTTTGATCTAATATTTTATGTCTATGGGGCAGAGTTTTTATGAGCAAAAGAAAAGCATCATTATGTTCCAGCAAAGAAAAGTTGAGAGCAATTTATCACCTACAGACTTGTTTGACATAAAAAGCAAAAGCAAAACGATTCCTCAAACAGTGTATGCCAAAAGATGATCGTCGATGATCATAGGGATGGACCCTTGGATACAATATGCAGTCCCAGGTTCATGATAAAGGTAGGAAGATTTTAGTAACACTTATCAGTAGACTACCAAGATGCTAATTATGCAATTGAGGTTCTACGTAGAGTGAGGTAGAAAAGTGATATATGAAGGTAAGCCTATTGAAGAATTCTTAGTTGCTGATAATGAGCAGGTTCATGATCTAGACCCGTGGAGGTGGAATTTCTGATTAAAAATGGTGCTTGAAGAAATCACGCACAACAGATAGTCACAGAGATGAAATTTTAGTTTTGAAAGCAAAGCAGCCACACCCTCCCTTTTGTAATGATATGACCTGTGGTATTTCTTGCAGGTGCTTTGTTCTGGCTAATGTTTTCCTGTGTGACTTCTGTTAGGTTCAAGGTCAATGGTTGGCCATTTTGCAGTTTTGACTTCCATGTGACTATTATCCAAGGAATGGTGACCTTGACAGAGTAGTATAAAAACAGAATTCCGTGCCATTAATTTAATTCACTACTATTAAGCCTGTTTTCAGAAAGAGAGAAGGCAGCAGGGGCAGCAGCCTTTTGTGGATCTTTGGGAGCAATTGCAGTTTCAATTAGTCCTAAAGGCTGTCGTCCTGGCAAACCTGTGACTGACCACTCAAACACTGCGTCACCAGGGACACGTCTGTCATTTTGTCTAAGTGGTGCTGAGTGACTTCTCTTCAAGCACAGGTCACTGTGACTTGTCAGGGAAATTGATGAGCCGCTAACATCAACCCAAACAGGGGACCACTGGTGTCATGTGCATTTCTATTGTATTATTGACATTTTCTACTCTTTCAGTGATTGTCATTCCATCTCACTGGGATTTCTCTATATACACTTTTCGTAAGCAGATAACAGCAGACTGCAGTAGGATCCAATGATAAGATAAAATTAAGGAGCAGAATGAGCCTAATTAGAGCTTAAGAATGGATTTCAATTTATTCAGGTCAATCCATTTCCCAAAGCTTACGATAAAAATGTCTTCAAAAGGATTTTTATTTTAAATCCCCAATGATGGTGCAAGTTGGAGAAAATGTCAGAGGTGGCCCTTTTTAGTGACTTGTAGGTATTTCCTTCTAAATTTAAATAGAATAAAATCTACCCTTCCCTTAAGACATTGTTTACATTTAATGGCACCAACAATCCCTCTGTAACTCCAGCAGTTTTCAGTGTTCCCTCATGTGAGCACCAGTAATGTTCACATTTTACCACATAGTTAGCTATTCTTAGATCCATTTCATATTGATTTTCAGCTAATTGTCTGGCTTCAGACTTGCTTCCTGAAGTATTAGTTTTGTATTTCAACTGTGGCTAGACTCCCTAACACACAGCGAGAAGTATCTAATTCTAGCAGGGTACATGATTGCAATTTGAAATGTATGTGATTTGCGGATGTGAAATCAATGATGGCGATGTGGCATGAGAGGTAGCAGATAGCTAAAACACCGTATTGTTCTTTGAAGGAAAAAAAAATGCCATGATGCCATGGCTCATGAAATTGCTTGTCTTGTAAGTCACCATTGCTTCTTGATATGCTGTTAGTTTTAAACAAATATTTATCTGTCAGCCACAACAGGAGGCACTTGGATGTGCAGGATATAAGAAATAATTCCGGATGTCAAGGACGTTTTGCCTGTAAGAGAGACAGCAGATAAAGAGGGAATTTTTTTAGAGTGTGATGTGTGTTAAGTGCAGGGTGCTGTGGCAACACAGAAGTATATAGACCTGGTTTGGAGGTGAGGAGATTCTTAAACAATTTGAGATACCTGAGACCTGAAGGATGAGTAAGAGAAAAATCATTGTAACAAAGAGAGAGACTATGGGGAAAAATTTAATTTAGACTGATCACTTTTTAAAAAAAAAATAGAAATAACTTACACAGGATTGGAGCCCCGACTAAGATAAGAGCGTGACAGTCCGGAGGCAGCAGCATGTCTTTGTTGTGCTAATGTTCAATTTTATTATGAACGTATACAGAATAAATTAAAGTATCTTAAGAAAGACAGCATCATGATTGTCTTATGCAAGTGACATTCTAAGAGTAATGTGAACAGACTGGAGGAGGGTGGGATGGCATGCAGAGATCATAGTTAGGTGGCTGAAAGCTGCAGTATATTTGTGCCTAACATCTCAGTATCTCTGAAGTGTGAATTCATATAGTCATCAGTGGCATTTCATGGGCTATCTGGACGCTTTTATCTTATTTCCAATTCTTTAAAACCTAATAAGGGAGTTTATAAAGAACGGCAACTTGAATTCAACGAAAGAGAAAGAATTATTTGAGTTTTGACAAAAATTGCGACTAATGAGGAGTTGAGAAGTGGATATGAAGGCAGCAATGTATTTGGAACTCAGATCACTGGAGTCTGATAACATTGCATTGGGAAAAATGAACTTAACAAAACAAAAAGCGATGATGATTTTTATATTTTCCCAGAAGAACTGTAAAAGTGGGGAGGAGAAGTTCATTGATGGGAGCAGGGGAGCTCATACAATTCAGTTTGTTACATAAGAATGTTCTGATGACCATTCCATGTGGAAAATACTGATATTTTTTTGGTTGGTTTTGAGCCTGGGTCTGTAATATAGGCTGGGCTAGTGTTCAGATTCCAGTTAGACCTAGATCCTCCTGATTCAGGCTGCGGAGTCCTGGAATTACAGGTACACACCACCACAGCCAGCTTACCACTAGAGATTATATCTCAGCTCTGCTTATGAATGAACTTTGGAATGAAAAAACTTAGGAATGAAGAAATCTAGGCTCTTCTGGGATGTTTACTTCCTAATAAACTTATAAAGCAATGCTGTGGGACAATGGTCTGTACCCTGTCACTTGAATTATTTTTAATAAAGCACTGATTGGCCAGTAGCCAGGCATGAAATATAGGCAGGGTGACCAAGCAGGAAGTAGAAGCGAGGTGGCAAGAACAAGAGAATTCTGGGAAGAGGAAAAGGCAGTCTGCAATTGTCACCCAGGTACCAGGCCACGTGGTTAACACAGACAAGAATTAGGGGTTAATGTAGGATGTAAGTGTTAACAAGAAGCCTGAGTTAATAGGTCAATCAGTTTGTAATCAGTGGTAGACCTCTGTGTGTTTCTTTGAAGATGAACAGCTATGGGACTGGGCAGAATGGCTGTGGGGACCAGGCAGGACAAAAAAAAAAAAAAAACCTGTCAACAAAGCAATCATCCCTGAGTTCCATTTGAAGGTGATTCTATCTTTTTTTTTTCCTGTCATGTTAGAGTGTGACTCTAATATCGATGTTTTCATGCCTGTTGACCTCCCCTAAGAAAAGTCCAGTTTTCTCTTTCCTGTGTCCCATATGTTTCAGATGTTCTGATGGAAACATCAAATGTGCACTCATCCCAGCTGTGTTCTGGCCCCCAAATTCAAGATAAATTATCCAGTTGTATTTCTCTTCACATAAAAGTTGTGTTAGTTACTGTCTCATCGCTGTGACCAAACACTTCACAAAAAGCATCTTAGGGAGGATAACTTATTTTTGCTCACAGTTTGAAGGCATAATCAGTCATGTCAGGGAAAGCATGGTTGTTAGGGGTGAGGTAGCTGTGGTAGCAGGTGCTGAGGCAACTGGTCACCTTGTACCTGCCTTCAGGAAGCAGAGAAGGGAGGAACACCGTACTTGGATAGTTTTCTGCTTTTGTCCCTCATTGGGTAGAGTCAACATTCAGGGTAGGTCTTGTCTCCCCAGTTAAGCCACTCTGGGACCCCTTTTACAGGTAGACCCTGGTGTATCCCTTAAGAGATTCTAAGCCCCATCAAGTTTACAGTGAAGTTTTGCTGTCCTAACCAAAGCATGTAATTATCTGCAGGAACAGTGGGACACGAGCAAAGAGTAGTAAGTATGTTCAACCTGTCACCACTCTTTTTAATAAATTCCCCCTGGATCACAGGCAGCATCAGACACTTGCTAATTATCTACCTCGGTCCTTAGTTATTGGCTCAACACTATCCTATCAATTGTACCTCCACCGAGCTTCAGTTTTAAAAGAGGCAATGTTCAAAGCAAGACAAATATCTGTCTGTATTTGAACTCAGTTCTCTTCACCACTCCTCACTACATTGGGGAAGGCTATTGAGATCAAAGAATATTGTTAAGATGTTTTAGCTGATGTATAATGGAGGTTCCCCTAAAATATATGTAAAATCCAAGGGTCTCCTAGCAGACAAAGGCCATTTTAGAAAGGCCCAAGGCCTCTTAAATCAGTAATGACTGAGAGCCCCTTTGCTGTTGACACTATTTAATTCAGATGAATAAAACAGGTTTTGGGAGTTTCCTACTTGAGCTGTCAGTTTGCACCAAGCAGTCACCTGTATCCTGTGGTTTGGCCATTTGGTTTTCAACACAGTGTGTGGCTTACCTCTTAGGTTCAGTAAAACATCCCTCTGAAATAAGCTAAGTATTAGTCATTACCTTTGGCATTGTGTGTAGAATGGTTTGGCTTTTATGAACTGTGGCTCTAAGGCATCAAGTGTTTTGAGTTTGCAGCTGACAGTGAATTGAGCCCCTTAATGATAGGCAACCCTGCGAAGAGAGATCATAAAGTTCAGCAACAGAATATGTTAGAAAGGGAAACACTTCCTGGTGTTTTGAAACATGCCCTTCAGCAAATCTGTTAAATTCATTTTAACCTAGACCTTTTCTTCTTGAATGTAATAAAGCCTCTGAAATGACTGCACTGTTGAGAGGGTCTCTCCTGTCGTTTGCAGTGGTGAAAATTCATGGAGTCAGTAAATTACTTTAGTTTTCAATAAAAATGTTAATATTTCCCTCAGATGTGAACAAAGGACAATGCCTTTCAATAATGACATCATCAAATCCTAAGAGAGAAGGGAGAGAGTCAGAGAGCTGAGGGGGATGGTGGAGAGACGGATAAGGAGGGGGAGAGAGGAAGGGAGGGGGACAGAGAGATACTCTCTACACTTGATAATAATTCAAACAATCCAAAATTGGGATTAAAAAGACAGTAAATCACACAATTCTCATTTGACAATAACAGCATGCTAGAATTTTCTCCCAGGAGTAAGAAATGGTTGTATGAGTTTTTCTACTCTGATTCAGAGATGGCATTTCACTTTATTTTATTTTTAAACTCTTTTTGGGTCCCCTCTTTCAGAGATGATGCGTTAAACTTTAGAAAACCATTTCTCAATGCCAGGGGTCCCACAGAAAGACCAAGCCACACAACTGTCGCCCACATTCAGAGAGCCTTGATCGGTCTCGTGCAGGCTCCCCAGCTGTCAGTCAGAGTTCACGAGCTCCCACTAGCTCAGGTCAGCTGTCTCTGTCGGTTTCCTCATCATGGTCTTGACCTTCCCCTCCTTGCTACTTGCTCCTCTCTCTTTGACTGGAATCCAGGATCTCAACCCCGTGCTTGGCTGCGGATCTCTGCTTCTGCTTCCTTCAATTGGATGAAGGTTCTGTGATGACAAATGGGGTAACTCACCAGTCTGACTACAGAAGGCCAGTTCAGGCACCCTCTCCACTATTGCACATTTATCTCCAACTTTCACTGACACTGGCACCCAACTTCTTCAGGCCTCTAAACTGAAAATGAGCAATTCTCCAGGAGTCCTGGAGGCCTTCAGGTGGAGACCACCAATTCCCAGCCTCTTCTGCATGCACACACAGCCTTTGTCGAACTACTTAGCCTGTGCTGTGTAAACTGATCTTTAAAAACCCCTTGTAATACATATACATATTCATTCATTCTATCAGTTCCTACATAAAAGTTATTAGAAAAGAAAAAGAAAACCATTTCCCAACCATAGGGTTAAGAGAAGTACAGGTAGCTTTAGAGAAAAATCACCACAGCTGGGACACATAAGGAGCCACTCAGACCTATCAGCATTGCTATTTTGTATTTCAAGACTCAAAATGTATACCACCAAACACCACAAAGAAGCTTGCATATACCCTAGGAGTGAGATAGCATGGACTCTTGTCTGTACATGATTTTAACTAAGCAGATTTTTTAACACGGTGTTCTTAATAATATCATTTAAGTAAAAGCACTGCCTAGTCTTCCAAAGGTCCTGAGTTCAATTCCCAGCAACCACATGGTGGCTCACAACCATCTGTAATAAAATCTGGTGCCCTCTTGAGGAAGAGACCTGGTCAGTTGTCTTCACCAACTTAGACCATGAAACCCAATATGGACAAGTTCAAATGAACCTCCATATATGGGCTGTCCATGCATGCTTCAGCATTGCCACGGCATACATTTCATTTTTTTTTCAGTCGAGAGAGTGATGCTAAAGCCAATTGCAGGCAACGTCTCTCTAATTTTAGATAGCTTCACAGGTTGTGTAATTGCCCCATTTTACAGATGCTTAAATCAAGGCTCAGAGGAGTTAAGTAACTTGCTCTAATAAGGAATGGCTGAGGTTTTATAAATTGTTAGTGTGAGGAGGAATTCAGGGAGTAAGTTCACAGTAAATGACGTTGTCCCTCAGGGTCAGGCAGAAATAGACAATCCCGAGCTTAAATTCTTTGTGAAGATGGTTATTTCAGCATTTCTTATTATTTATTACGCCACCACTAATTACACTTCCAAGGCCTGCGGTCACTCTTCTGTGAGATAGATCTGAATAACCCGGTGTCCATGGGTTTTTAAATATCCCATCCCTTTTAGATTTTGTTCAGTTTCCTGAAAACAACTCTATGTCTCTGTGTGTATGCATGTGTTCCTGTGTTTTCTGGGTATATGTGTGTGTGTGTGTCTGTGTGTGTTAGAGTACACACCTTGGATGTTAGCCGTCAGGAACCTTCTTCATTTTGATTGACATAAGGTCTCTCGCTGACCTGCAATTTCACCAGAGGCTACTTGGCTGGTGAGCTTCCAAGGACCTGAATGACCTGAATGAATTCTTGGTCACTGGAATTATCATGGGTCCACTGTGCCAGGTTTTTTATGTGGCCTCTGGGGATCTCAAATCAGACCCTCACGCTTTCAAGGTAAGTGCTCTATCCACAGAACCATCTCCCCAGCCAAGTAAACTTCCTTTTAAAGATGACTGTGAACATGTTTTATTCTCTGAAATCTTTGTCTCCTTCCTACGTCTATTTGAAATGCCTTGTCTACGTCAGTTTCTGGAGTTTTCTAGGGAATCTATGTAGCACTTAAATCATTTTCATAAATTAATACAAATTATTTACCATTCTTTTCGAATTCTTACAGAAGGTCTGGAATAAGTGAATTTAATTATCTCCCTCCTCCGTATTCTAAGTAAAAATCTGAATTATAAGTGTTCTAGGGTAGTATTTAATCAGGCACTCCAGAGCCCAGTTGAGCTTAATAATTCTAATTG
Organism: Alexandromys fortis; assembly: GCF_014885135.2. Taxonomy (NCBI): domain Eukaryota; kingdom Metazoa; phylum Chordata; class Mammalia; order Rodentia; family Cricetidae; genus Alexandromys; species Alexandromys fortis. The sequence goes on along the minus strand of NW_026067913.1, from coordinate 4,440,907 downwards.
GAACAAATAAACTCAGAGGCTAAATAAAGGGTGTCTCTGAAGTAACTGCAGAGGAAATGAGGGAGAGGGAGAGAGAAGGAGCCTTAGACCCTATAAACATTTACACCCCAGACATTACCTCCCTGACTTGCTATGAACAGGTGACTGCCTTACTCTGACTGTCAGGTTTCAGAAAATATCATTAAAAAACAACCTCAACACCAAAACTTCCCTGAAGGATTACATCTAAATGTTATTGTTCATCCAAAAAAGTTTGGATATTTTTTTTTTTTGCAGATACCAAAACATTTCTGGAAACATGGAATTCTGAGTACATATGCCTTAAAAATGTCCATCCCAACAGATGCTTAATTGAACTTAAAACCCTTCAACAGAAGGAAATTCATACTGATACTAAAGAACTAGCTGACTTCCCAGGGCTGGTGGGGTCATAGATTAGAAAGAAATCTCTACTTTGTTAAACTGGTAAAACTACTTCAGACATTCTAAATCTTTCTTTATACCCACAGGAAAAAAATATAGCCTCTCTTTACAGGAAATAGAGACCATCCTGGAAAATGACAACTGGACACACCACAGAAATGAACGGATGATCAGGAGAGCCACTCTTAACAAGATACAGACACATCTGTATCAGGGCTCCAGCATTGATGGCTCAAGGAACATCACAGAAGAAGGGGGTGGAAAGATTGTAAGAGTCAGAATACCAGGAAGTCTGCTATGAAACAGTCCCTCCTAGAAATAGCTGCATAACCAAGGCTGGAACAATGGTAATATCAATATCAACACTTTGTGGGGACCAACCTCGAGATAAGAGCTACAGACAACTAATCACTGCTGGAGGCAGGAGAGTTACCCTATCTTAAGGAGGTGCCTCTTTGTGGTTGTTCAGTGCAGAGTGCTTAGCAAAACACACACACACACACACACACACACACACACACACACACACACACAGAGAGAGAGAGAGAGAGAGAGAGAGAGAGAGAGAGAGAGAGAGAGACATAACTATAATAATCAAAGAAAAAGAGGCTCGCAACTTGAGAATGGGGGCATGGGAATGGTTAATTTCATGGGAAGGTTCATTAGAATATCCAATGGATTGCTTCAATAATCTCTCCATCCCCAATCTTTTAGAAAGACTATTTTATATATTCTACATCCTAACAGGCTGTTCTGTCACAGAAATTCCTCAACAACAGAGTATCAAGATTTTTTTTAATTAATTATAAGAAAACATTAGCTTTCTCCAAAATGTAATGTATTTTGGATTAATGCATAGGATACCAATATACTACTACTCAATGGATGTAACTAAATGAAGACATATATTTCTAGTTCTTCACAATTTTTGATGTGAATATCTGCACTTGTCTTCCCAGCACTTTTTATGATTGATGTGTGTGTGTGCTCACAGAACAAGATCTGCAGTATTTTAAAATTCATTATAGTTTCAATATAGAAAAACAACAAAAATTTTAGAATTTTTTTGGAATTATTAGATGTTTGGATTATTTTGTGATTCTCCATCTCACCTTACCTCCTTCCCCTCGTTACCTTACATTTTATTGCTTGGTTCCATGGCCTAGCCTTCTATCCAGTTGCACAACCACACAATCATATCAACTGTAGGTAATTTCACTAATTTACATTTCTCTAAAAGCACACTTTTTCTAGTAGATAATATAATTAATGGTACTTTTATAACACAGATGAGAAAATCTAGTGGTTTTTTAGTATATATAAACCTGATTTTGCCTCTAATACATGTAAAATTATTTAATTTTCTTACTAAAGAATTAATTTAAACTTCATGATTTAATACTCCTAAAACTGAAGGATACAGTTGGAGAAAGGCCACTTGTTGGTTCCTGGCTGCTCAGCCCAGAAATAACCACACAAAAACTATATTATTTAAATCACTGCCTGGCCCATTAGTTCTCGCGTCTTATTGGCTGATTCTTACATATTAATTTAACCCATCTCCATAAATCTATGCATCACCACGAGGTCATGGCCTACCAGTAAAGTTTCAGCATGTCTGTCTCTGGTGGAGGCTCCATGGCTTATCATTCACTCTGCTCTGCCTCCTTTCTTCCAGCAATCAATTTAGTTTTCTCTGCCTACCTAAGTTCTGCCCCTTCAACAGGCCAAGCTAGTTTCTTATTTATTAATGGTAATCACAACATACAGAGGGAAATACCATATCAATGCACCATATGTAGTTTCTCACTAAGTTAAATTAATGCAGTTTATGTAAATACAATTTAAATTTTATTTTACAAATTGGTAGCTAAGCTATTGAATTTTGACTGAAAAGAGATTATCTTTTTTTTTTTTGGAGACTGGCTCATTAAATGATGTACATCGTCCAAGTGTGTCCTCCACAAGTCCAAGCTTTGAATCTTTTTAAATGGTATTTCTTCCTCAAAGACAGAGTTAATTGGAATACCCTTTGTCATGACACATTGTATCAATTGCTTTCTTTTTGTGGGTTCCCATAGATGCTGCTTCCATTCTTGAGCAAACACTACTGTTCTGTCCCCCAGATCACTTCCTAGGTTTTTTTTTTCAGAAAGTATACTTTAATTTTTTTCTGTATAATGATGATATAATTGCATTCTATATCTGTAATTAACAACATTGTATTCATTCTCATATTGATATACTGTCTACTATTACTCATTTTAAATTGGCTTTTCCCATTACTTGTTTTGTTGAATTAAAAACGATTGTACCTTTTGTTAAGATGTATGGGTACCTATTGCCATTGAAAAGTCCCCTTTAGTCACAACACTTTTATGTATAATGAATACTTTGTTTTAGAATATGATCTACTGTCCTCTTACTTTTTATGCCTTTGATGTTTGATTGCCACTTTAATAATATTTTATTATAACAAAGCAATACATATATTGCAGAATATTGGAAAATAAAAGGTAGACAAAAGCAAAATTAAAAGATCACAGTATGACCTCCAAAAATAACAAAGATATGAATGTGAAAAAATAACAGAATAAGTGCCTACTCTTTAGAAGTTTGTTTTTCATTGGCAAAATCACACATTAATAAATGTGAAATCTTTCTTGTCATCTAAAACACGAAGTTCTCTATTTAAACATCCCAGGTCAGCCTGTGTGTATTCCTCAATTGGTAGCTCACTGTTTGCCCTGCACGGCAGTGTGTTCTCAAATTTGAAGGCCAGAGCTTCACTAAATCGTATTTATAATTCATTTTGTGCCAATATTTTTCCCCCACCCCACTGGGACAAGTGTGCCCTTGCTGATTTGACAATTTTGGCATTTTCTTCACTGCACTATTTCCATGGTAATGCAGAAGGTAAGGCGCTAATTTCTAGAACTCAGATACGTCTAACATCAATCCTTAAATGGCTTGGCCATGAGTAAGAACAGCCTATCAACCTTCACAGGACTGGTGACATTGTCACATCAGAACATACGCTAAGACTGTCTCTTAGCCCTCTGCTTTTCTAGAACTATCTTCGGCGGGGAGAATTACAGCTCCCCCGTTAGGAAACACTGGTGAGTCTCACTTGGTTCGGCTTCATTTATTTTAAAGGAGATTATTATTCTATTCTCACTTCGCAAATTCTACCATAAAATTGGATGGCTGCAAACTAATTTGTATAGGGTTGGCTGCTGTTTCTCCCCCTTTGCCACTCCTGTTTTTCTATCCCCCCTCCCTTTCTCCCCTCTCACTGCCCATCATTCCTCTTCAGGTGTCTGTACGCACAAACACGTGTGTCCACATTCAGACACATCCATACCCACAAAAGTGGTCAGCTTTTCCTTGTCATGAGCACAGAGACATCAGGGAAATTAAAACCATTACATAAGTGCCCGTGTAACTGCTAAATTGATTAAAAACACTTTCTATCTTGAAAAAAAATTTTAACTTTTCGGGCTTTTACTTACATTTCCTCAGATTAAAAAAAAAATACATTTAAAGAAATTTTAACTAAATAGCCAAAAATTGTGTTTGGGAGGTCAGTGAAAATCTGGGTCTGTTGGAATTCCCCAGGTGGCAGAAAAACCAAAGGTCAAATATAATCCATCACACATAACAATATTCCTAAATATATTTCAGTTTCATTTTCCTCTGTCCTCATAAAGATGCCAAGCTGATCGTGGCACACCCATGACATGAGGATTGATGGCAGAGAGGCGAGGAAAGGGACTGAAAGGAGGCAAACTGGTTTTACAACCGAGCTGCCCTGCGAAAACGAGGCTAATGAAAGGCATTTCCCCTCTAATGGTTTCCATTGCAGGATACTCTGCCGTTTTCCCCGAAAATGGGATAAATTCTTGCTTTACAAATCATCTTGATTTCCTCTTGTTGTCACTCTGTCTAATTCTGCTGAGTTACTGGCTGTACATTGCATCCTGTGGCGGAGAGTTATTGCCACCAGTTTCACCAGATATCAGATTTTTCTGATTATAGGACTGTAAATCATATCTCCCACTAAGAACCGGTGACTTAATTTTCCTACGGTGTAATTGATAAAGAAAAAAAAAACCCACCAAGAACTGATATGCTGCTCTATGATCTCGTAGCTTTGGCTGTGGAATGATTGGTGGATAATTTGCAGACAGTACTCAGTAATTACTGATTTGCCAGTGGACGGGATGTATGGCGGGACAGCAGAAGAAAGTGATTTATAGGACAATGAAGACGGTTGGGGCAATTGATAACTAGAATAGCTCAGGAATTTCTTTTCTTGTTATTTTACCAAAAAAAAAAAAAAACTACTGTGGCAATGTACAAACCTCTACTATAGGGGGTGAGCAACCGTGGGCCTCTACAGAGAGCCTATTTGGACAAAAGGTCATATTATTCCCACCCGTACACACTGATTTCCACATACACAGTCAGACCCATTTTGAGGGAGTTCAAGTTAAAATTCCTGATTTTCATTGCATTATACTGTTAGGGAACGGGTCAAATTCCCATTTTAGTTCTTATAATTGCCTGACTCTAAGCTTACCGCTGAAGGATTAGCTCTCAGGGAATCCCTTAAAAGTTTAGAGGGTTCTTCAGGATTTATTCTGGATAAGACTCTTGAAGATTGGAAACTTATCTATATCACTAAGTCCCATCCACCTTTAAATATGGTTAGAAATAGAACAAGATTATGACTTCCCTAGTGGAGGAGAAAGTTAAGCCTCCCTTATGGGAACAAAACAGAGTTATGGAACTTAAGAAATTAGGACAATTCACAGCATAGTTTTTGGTCATCTGATCGTGTCAGGAAAGTGATAGATAAAAGCCAGTATAGCACACAGAGCTATGTTTGTATTTATGTATGCATGTATTTCCTTTGTTTCAAGATTTCTATGGAACACAGGACTGATGGAGATGTGCGTGTATTTTTTTTATTCACATCAAATTGAAGTGTTGATCTGATTGGTTTTTAGAGAAGAAGGAACGTTTACTATTAACAAGATTATTCTCAAACACACTATTTGCTCTGTTGGTTAATGTGACATCCTAGATTCAGGAGAGGGCAAGTCATTTTGTTTTGTTATTTGAGGATATTTGAATAAGTAACTTGAGTGGCTTTCCCAAGAGTGGAGATAAAGGAACTCACTCGTTATAAAGAGAAAGGACTCAGGGTGGCCGGAGACTTTCCTGGGCCGTGTGCTCCAGCTAGTCTCACTAGGAGGATTGTAGCTTTGTGACATCTATGAAGTCACTCAAGAGGAATGGCTAATGTGAACTAATTTTAAAGGTCCACCACTAGCCATGATTTAGAACTTCATCCTCTTCCACTAAATTTAAAATAATGCAAACTTTAAGTTAATATCGTACAGTGAAGCGGTGGCGCAGCCAGATGCTGGTGGTTTGGTTCTTCAATCCTAGAACTCAGGAAGCAGAGGCAGGTAGACCTCTCAGTTTGAGGCCCATCTGCTCTACAGAATGAATTCCAGGATAGCCAGGGCTTCACAGAGAAACCCCGCCATAAAAAACAACAAAAATGTTTTTTGAAATGAAATTATATTATTATTTTACCCACTCTTTTCTCCCTCCAACCTTTTCCCATGTATGTATTTGTTTTCTTTCAAATTCATGGCCTCTGTTTCTTTCATTTTTGTGGTGTGTGTGTGTGTGTGTATGTGTGTGTGTGTTCCTTTTATTCATTAGGTTAAATGACATTGAATATTCTTTGTTTGTTTCCTTTGGTTAAAGGTTAATAAAGAAATTGGAGAGGTAGTTAATATTTTGGCACATATATTTACTTTTATTTTTTATATTTCTTAGCTATTATTATTTCTTTTAAAAGTTCATGGTCTCTTTCCACTCACCCCAAATTTTTTTCCAAGTTTATCTAATTAAAAATAGAAATTCAAAACTCAAGAGAAGAAAATAGTTGTTTTTAACCTCTACTGTCTCCATCAAGGACTAATTGTGACTTTTAAAAAAACTTTTGTGTTGGTTGTTATAATTAAAACATCTTTCCCTTCTGTTTTCTCTCTCTTCTCTCTCCAAACCCTCCCATATACTCTGTTTTCTTTCAAACCATGGCCTTNTATATACACACACACACACACATATGCATTCCTAAATATAGCCTGCTCAGTCGGTATACTGTTACTTGTATGTATACTAAGAGTGGGAGAATAGTCTTCAGGAAAGAGACACAAGTTGCTTATCCAACAGGAAAAGGAATGTTGTAAAGTAAGGACCTAGAAGGAACTGTTTTTGGAATATAGCATTAGAAGGTAACATCTCCATTTTTATTAAATAGAGTTTTATATGGATCTATTCTTTATGGTTAGATAAAAAAATGTTTTATTGCTATTTATAAAAGCCTGCATTAAAAGAATTATAATATTGGTCCTCCCAGAGTGTGTTCTAGTTGGAAAACTAATTATATTAAAATGGCTGCAGAACTCCAATAATCTGCAAAAAAGACAAATCAGGATTACCATCTAAATGATTTATTGAAGTAAGGGATAATTTAGAGCTCTTGAGACCTTCTCTGCACCTATTTAAAATTCTGGTTTTGCCTCAGTTCCTTTCGTTTCTTTTTTCCTTGCAATTGCTTCAGATGACCGCAGCTCAGTTTACAGAAAAATAAGGACTAACTCTCCTGTTATGGCCACACACTACACTGCTTTTGAACTTCAGAAATCCCTAATATCTGTTTTTTCCATCTCAGGGGACAGAGGGCCTTTCTCTGACCCCTCAAGACCCTTCCCAAACAGTACCTCTCCCTTCTACTGTTCTCTCTCCCCCCTCTGCTTTTCTCTCTTCCTCCCCCTTCCTACACCCTTCCTTGTTCCTATCATCTTTATCTCATTTCCTTTCCCTTTGTTTCATTCAGTCTTTAGATCTATTCACATTTTCCACTTTTTATTTTGATTTCTTAGCTTTTTCAGTTAACATATAGAGTAATAGGCATCGTTATCACATTTTCATACATAAGTAATATCATAAGTATTGTTTGTATTAGCTCCCCTCCCCTGTTGATCTTTTCAGTGTCCCCTGACACCTGATGGTTCTCTTCCTCTGAGCTAGTCCTCTGTTGCTTTCATGTTTCATATATATATATTTACATATATATGAAAATATTTGTTATATGTATATTTGTTATATGTTTTATATATATATAAGCTTGTATTTTATGTGTGTTTCTCCCATCTAAACAATAAGTATGGCAGCACCAACCTGACACAGCCAGCTTCCAACTTCTCTCCCTTATAATGAAAAGCCTGTTGTAGAACATGCACACTTCTACACCGGAAGGCACCGCCTTGAAGGTGGCATCTGATGTCAATTTCAGAACCCTTATCATTCATTATCTTCATTATCATTCTCATTTCATACGATGTTCATCATATGCCTTTAGAGTTGTGTTGTTTTGTGCATTTAAACACCAGAGGAAGTCCTTAAAAGGCAAAGAGATACTCCCATGGTGTCACCAATGATGCAATCAGATCGCATGCACTCAGAACATTGCGGCTCCAGACACTGAACTCAATGTTCGCGGGGATTTTCTCATTTCATCCTACTACAACCTCATGAGACAGGACAATTATTCCCACTTTAAAAAATGAAATTTAAAGCAGCAGACACTAAGTCACTAGCTTGGGTACACAAAAGAAGTAGGAAGCACTTTTGATAACTTTCTTGCTGGATTCCAGCATTATCTGTCTTTGGGGACAGTGGTATGTGTACCCAGGAAGCCAGCCTTCAGGTCATAAGAGCTTCTACTCTGTGTAAAGCTCCCAAGCCTGCTAGGTTTTTCCATCTGTCCTGCTGTCGTCTGTACAACCTCTTACCTGGAGGTTTTCCATGCAGGCTTAGCATGAGAAACATACCTGCCTTCCATCCTTGGCAGGTAAGTCAAAACCTCAGGGTGAGTGTGTGTATCAATGCTTTGGACACTCATGACCCCTACCCGTGATCTGGTGTGAAGAGGTTTGCGGTTAATCTTTCTACTGAACACCCAGCCCTTGTTCTGCTCTGTTCTCCTACAAGTGGAGGAGACATCACATTCTAAAGAAAGGAATAGTTGGCAAATCAGCTTTCCTATGGACAATGGAACTGGGAATAATTCTTATGGTTCTGCTTGATTCTTTTACTGAAATAAAAAGTACAAGCGCTCAGGCTTGACTGAATGAATCCTTGTGGAGTTATGAGCTGCCTTAAGAACTACATGATTTTCTCTGAATATTAGGGGAAAACGAGCCATCTTTCTTTAAACCATTTTGGGTCAAAAGTTCACTGAAATCTTCAAAACAATTAGTGAATGAATGTTTCTTTTCAGTTTCTCTAGTAATAACCACTGTTGTATGAAATGGATATTAGTACGAAGTTCTATGGAAAATGTTGAATTGACATGATATTATTATTAACATGTTGCTCATGACTTTAATTCATTTTGGTTTGTTTAGAAGTATTCAACATCACCAAGCTGTGGAATATATACACTGTGACAGGGGAAAGGGTTTCGAGTAATTTTTCTTACATTATCAATTTAACTCTTCTGAGAAACAAAATGCCAAAAAGAATTTTGAAAGAAAGAAAAATGTTGCTTTTTCAAAAAGCTTCTCTAAAATGAGAGAAAATCAGCAAAATGGCTGATGTTAATGAAAATGTGGGGTAGGGAACCCAACCATCCAGGTAGGGAAACTGTCAAAGGAACCACTGACTGTCAGGCTTCATGCCCAGAACCAGTGCTTTGTGCCTAGGACTTATGACACTAATGAAATCTCCAGGAAACAACTTATTTCTGCTGATACTCAGGAAGCAGACACAACACTTATCTTTTATTACACAGTTTCAAGGACTGAAAAAAAACACACATTAATTAGCATAGAAACGAGAGATGTGAAAGACTGATTGTATGAAATGCTATAATAGTCATATATAAAAGAATTAGATCTGATCTTGCTTCAAGTAAAAACTGAGACAAACATTGACGATCTAGGTGCTATAGAACTTTATCAAAGGGCAAAAGAATACAAATCTTATTGGGAATTTTAAAAGGCTGCGTCTGTTTTGTCAGATAAAATTCCTGACCTGAAAAATAACTATATATATATATAGATTTAGCCTTAGGTAGGAATGGTTCTTAACTTTGAAAATAGGCCTGAAATATGAGTCTTTCAAAAATTAAAGACTGTGAGGCTCAGATAAAATTGAATTCCAACCCCAGTTTCCCTCATAAAGAGAGGTGAGAACTTGGGCCAATTATCTGATCTTTCCAGGCCTCCATTTCTTTGTTAGACAATCAACTCAATCATTTTACAGCATTAGGTTTTTCAATAGCAAAAATGAATGTAATGGAATTGCAATAAAGGAGACCACGCTTCTGCAAGGAAAGGAACCTCATTGCAAGTCTACAGCTCCGCTCTACCCACCGCGAGACGCTGTGTGAAAGCCTTGTGGCCTGAGTGAGGTTTCCAACCTCTCATTTCCTCAGCCGTGACTGAATTCAACCCCACGACACTGACAGCGGTTACAAAAGAAATAGAATATGTGTCACTGTATTTGAGCTACCATACTCAAATACCACATACAGAATGGCTGAAATAAGAAAAATGTCTCTCACTGCTCTGTAGTTATGTGTCCCAAACCAAGGTCTGTCACAGTCTGTGTCTGGGGAGGGCTCTCTTCCTGGCCTGCACATAGAAGACTTCTCTCTGTGTCTTCACATTTGCATTGATGGAGAGAGAGAGAGAGAGAGAGAGAGAGAGAGAGAGAGAGAGAGAGATTCTATTTTCTCCTAGATTTCAATAACTTTATCGTTAGTTAGAATGCCAGTTGTCAGGTGTCTATATTACCTCTGCTAACTCAGCCAATACTGATATATGGAAAAGCCATCCTTAAAACACGGTATATAAAATTTAAAGATAAGGGATGCTGGAGTTCTTTGGCTTATTGTTCCACACTCATTTCCGGGAAGTTCACCATCCTATCAGATTCGGTCCTATCTTTCTGATCCTGTGTAATCTTCATCACGTCCTCACACAGAATTGCTCTAAATACTCACATTGGGTTTAGGGTTTCAACATACAAAGTTTTGGTGAACACAATCCAGTCCACAGTATCACACATTAATTATTTTCACAAGCATCTACTTTTCTATTAACATGCAGATAACTGTAGGAAACGTGTATCAGGCCATTGCATGGATGCTTTCAATGTTAGTGGAACTACCGAGAGTTATAGTGTATGTGACCTATTTAGCCATAGCCAGTAAAGTGAGTTCTCACACCCTTTTGTGTCAATAATTGCTCTTCAAAGATTTGTACTCTTGAACTGGAGAGTTAGCTCATTGGTTAATTGCACCATCTATTTGCAGAGGATGAGTGTTGGGTTCCCAACACCCATGTGAGGCAGCCCATTCTCACCCATAAACTCTACTTCTGGAGACCAGATGACAACTTTTGGCCTCCACGGGCACCTGCAGTCATGTGCATATGCTCATCTCCCTGCCTAAAAGCAAGTCTTTAAGAAATAAAACAAAACAAAACTTATGTTACCAAAACATTTTTGTTCGTCTTTGTTTTTTTCAAGACCGATTTTCTTTGTGTATGCCTGGCTGTTTTGGAACTCTCTCTATAGACCAGGCTGGTTTCCAAATCAGATATCCTCCTGCTTCTGCCTCCTGAATGCTGGAATAAAGGCCTGTGCCAAAACTACCTATCCTCTGAAACACTCTTACACTGGAACTAATTGAGGAAGATGGCAAAGAGTGAGTTTAATGATTATTTACCAGAGTACTTTATATTCTATATTAGATATAAACCTATCTATAAAATATTATGTACTTATTTAAAATATGTAGAATCTATACACACTGACAAAGGGAGATGTCCTAGGCTTACTGAAAGACCAATTATAAGTTACAAAGTAGTTTTAATTGAATGGTTGCATTTCTTGTAGATATATAATTTTTGGAGAAATTATATACTAACCTACCTATGAACTCTTCTCTTAGAATTGGAACCTCAGAGGCTTTAACTATGCTAAATCTTTATCTGATTTTTAATTTTATTTAAAGCATGTGGTTGTTCTAAGGAGCAAATGATTAAGAAACTGCAAGCTATTATGAACAAAGGCTTTGCAGTTCTCTAGTGTACGTTAGAAAGACTATAAAACTATTAATTGAGGAATACATTTATGCATTATAAACAGTTGCAAGCATAAAAACAGAAGTCCATGTGTTATACCAATTTTCTCCAAAGACTCTTGGGACTTTATCTCATTCTCTCAGTAGTATCTAGATTTGCTTAAAAACTGGGAAATGACGTGCATGTTACTGGTAATTTCCACAATCATAGACTACCTTATGTCCTATTTTCTGTACACACACACACACATAGTTTTATTTCTCAAAACTTTTCTTCAAGGTTATAAAATTACACTTAATATGTTCAAACACATAAACCCATTCTATTTTTGTTGACATAATTTCTTTTGGATCAACATTCAGAAAAACAATAAGTAGTTAAGTGTGGAAGACACTTCTGAAATATTAACACATTTTCCCTTGCCCATTCCTTTAAGTTTTGTTTCATCTCTCTGGTTGAGCACCTAGATCCTTAAGTTTGCATTTCTTCATAAAAACACCCTGCCCCCCCCACACACACACAGAGAGAGAGAAAGAGAGAGAGAGAGAGAGAGAGAGAGAGAGAGAGAGAGAGAGAGAAGAACAAAAATAAAACAGGGAATCAGGAAGGGAATCTTTTTCTAATTTTGATTTTCAAAGCTTATTCACTGAGGGTAAAAGGACAAGACTTAGAGTAAATTAAAATGTTTTAAATAAAACCCTTAGAAAAATAGACCAATGTCCTCTAATCTATTCTTCCTGTTATATTACATGTCAAGGGGTAATTAATAAAAAGACAAGAGCATGAGATGAATTGGACTGCAGTTGTTGCCAGGTCAGCATTGACTAATGTCCAATTGTCTGTTCCTGTGAGCACTTCAGACTCTCACAGCTTAGGAACAAGCTAAAAACAGTCTCACCACATCTTTCTGTATATGTAACCCTCAAAAGCAGCTGTACACCATCCGTGGTGCACTCCAGATGAAAAGATGTGTCTGTGTCAACGTGTCCCCATCAATGACACAAGGTACCTGAGGGCCTCAGAGCAGGTTGGAATACTCAACCCTCAGCACTCCCTTGCATTGGACAAAAGCATCTTGACCTCTGTGACACGGGTCAATAGTACAGCACAATTCAGGAGGAGGCTGCTCATTAATATGGGATCAATGAATACAAGAACAAGGGTGAGAAAGGACTCACCTAATGGTTCAGAGGAAGGAACAAAAAGCTTAAATTCAGGAAGTCAGAGTATTTGACATGTCATTTGTAGAATAAGACAACAATAATTCTCTACTTCTGTATACCCCTAGTGGCTGAGGTTGCAGCAACGTCAGTATTGACTGATGTTCAATTATCTCTTCCTGTGAGCACTTCAGAATCTCATAATTCAGGAACAGGCTAAGAACAGTCTCATCGCAATTTTATATGTATGTGTGTGTGTGTGTGTGTATATAGTAATATATATATATATATATATGTGTGTGTGTATAGTGTGTGACAATTATATATACTATTGTGTGTGCATCACAATTATTGTGTGACAATACATATCACACAAATCTATCACTTTATTTGAAGATTAAATATTTGATCTATTATTTATTTCTCAATTCAAAAAACATAAATAGGACATAGGCATCAAATTTAAACAAAAAAATCAAAGGCTGTATTTTCACAAGCAATCCCACTATTAGAATTGTACCATTTGCCTCTCCTGGTGAATACACCTGAAAAAGGTCACTGAAATGTTACATATTCATTCTAAATACTACTCTACTCCTCAATTTTCATCTCAAATCTCGTGCTGATATGCCACCTATCATCTACAAACATCGATGAAACTCCCATGATACCACAGAATACTAATCACCCTTAAAACAAGCCATGAGACTTTGCTTTGCCATCTGAGAGCATTAAATCTGACAATGACCGAGTGTGGATTTTAGTACTGAAGAATTTCTATGAATCTAAACTTGAATAATATCTGGATGACTCATGGGAAAGTAGGCTACACAATTTTAAGAGTAATGTTTTTCACTGTGACTTCTTTCCTTGATAGTGAACAAGAGCAGGAGAGAAGGGCACAAGATCCCAAGTAAAGAATTCCAATTAGCCAATACAGATAAGGGATGAGAACAAAAAATTAATTGCTTAGAATTTAAAATTGCTGAAAACAAGGTCCACAGATTAGATTGGCGATAAAATTAGAGGGTAGAAGTTTGAGATAAAAATCTAATTTTATAATCTCAAATAGCAAGCTGAGGTAGTTGGGGATGCTGAGGTCTTTCAGTGCAAATTTAAATAATTTCAATTTTTTAAAAATTTAAATTATAAACAAACCCTGCAAGTAAGACTTACTTATTCACATGCACTTTCTTTGGATTTCTAGAGTCTTCTCTTTAGATGCATGTTCTATCATGTGACTACCCATGCTAACCATCAATAGCTTTAACTTCATACAAATGCATTGGCTTTTGCTTACCAGCTCTTCCCAATCGCCTTCTAGAGCTAGTAGTTGACTGTAAACCTTCGAGAAGTCTATTTTGACTATTTACTATTTAAACAGACGTGTGCCAGCAGTCCGTATTCTGTAGTCATCCTTGAGAAGGTACATGTGCTGCAGAGATAACAAGCTTGCCCACGGAAGAATGAAATAGCGCCACATAGAATCATGAGATGATTTGCATTATTATTAGTATATTAGTTATAAGAAACAACACAGAAAACTGAAGCATGAATAAATACAAACACCTAAGGAAAACATAGAGCTTGAATGGCCAGTGGTACAGCGAGAAGCTTCATGCCACCAGATGGTAAATGGACTAGACGAGATTGATGTATTTATTGCCTGTATATATTGTATGTAGTCATTGTACTTATTGTATACAGTTTTCTTCTATTAGTTATAGTCTTATTTTTATTTTAGACAAAAAGTGAAATGTATTGGCATTTCAATTGTAGCTTAATAAATGAAGACTGCCTGAATATCTGAGAGTAAAACAGTCCCACTTGTCTGCCTTATAGACCAGGTTAAGGTAACACACACATCTAAGCCCAGTAGCCACAATAACACACACCTTTAATCCCAGTAGCCACACTAGTTGCCATAGAAACTGGGTGGTACATACCTTTATTCCCATCTCTAGTGAGGATTATAGAATGGGAGGAAAAAGTTCTCAACACAGTCTCATTCTGAGATTCCAGGAAGCAGAATCGCCATTTCAGTCTGAGGTCAAATTAAGAGCCAGTGGCTGGCTGTTTTGCTTTTTTGATTTTCAGGCAGTTTTTATTTATTAAAACACAATTGAAGTGCCGCAACAACCAGGGGAACTGGAAAGACAGAAGAAGCATGCATAAAATGCAGAGTTGAGTTGGTTAAGAAGAATAGGTTTATGTATAGTATCAAATCACAGACAACTGTGAAAGTCAGGATTAAAGATCACAAATTTAGTCCAAGTAGAAACATGACACTATTTTAAAGACTGTGTGAAGGTAAACATATTTTCTGGCACCAACAGATATGGAGATATAAAGAGATACCCAGAGTCTTGAGTCAGCACCAGATCCATTTTTAAAAACCTGACGATGAATCTCGAGATGACCATTTCTGAAATGCAGGTTGGCTTGTCCTTTCTTTTTTCTCTAATCCAACCTCTTCCAATCTAAACTATCCAGGTGCCTTCCTTTCTCTCAAAGGATAAAGGCCACAGTGCTTAGCAGGGCTCATAATCCTGCAGATTTGGGCAGCTTCTTCAGCCTCCCTCTATAGTTCCAGCCAGACTCTTTATTCCCTTCAGTGTCTTCTTTTGTGGAGATTTACACATTTTCTTCTGACTGAAACCATCTCTCCTTATTTTGTTAGTGTGTTCACTGATGTCTTTTGCTATCTGTGCTGTCCCCTGATCATTCCTTCTAGTAGAGAAGCCATTCTCACCCTCTGCTTTCCACTTTATGGAGCCGGGGTCTCTTCCTGACTCCAAACTCCCCACTTGTGGTTGGTTATCCAAGCAATTTAGCATTCCCTGGGGATTCCCTGGCTCTGCTTTCCCAGTTTTAGGATTACCAGGGGATTTTACCATCTAAACTCAAGCTTGCAATGAAAGCCAGCTCCCTCTTCTGTGAATGGATTTACTCGGTGCTCAATTTACCTCAGCTTGCAAAACTTTCCATATTTGCATATTTACAAGGAAGGATGCTTCACTTAATTTTGCAGTTATAAGATTATGCCAATTATACTGTAGATTTCTGAGAACAGAGACTATATTTGAACGTCCCATTATATGTTCCATCTCTAGTATGAAATCTGTGTAGTTTTATTGTCAGAGTTAGTTAAGCAAATAAATAAATGAAATTCCCAAAGCACAATATATTTTCATTTCCTAAACTATTTTATCCCCATAACATGATCTTTTGTTCACATGGCCCTGATTTATAACCTTTGCAGTATTGGTTCTAACTGTATTATTTAGCTTAAAAAAATTTACTGGTTTGCTAACAAATCAATACATTTTGTACTTCTGAATTTTGTTGCGAACAAACATGGTGTCTGGACCGCAGTTGAGACTGGGGTGTGATAATACTGGGAGCTATAAAATAAGAAAGTGATCGCATGGAACAGAATTACTGGAGTTTAAATGGAACATGTTGATTAATGTATTAGTATGCCCATGTAGGGCACTTCAGTTAGTACTGTGTATTATTCAAAGCAGAATGCAGGGGTTTCTGTTTGCTTGCTTGTTTTTAGACAGATATATACTCTAAATGAAGATCTAAATGTAAAACTACCCCTATTCTATGGTAGAAAGGAGTGCTCTAAGTGAACGTGAATGGGAGAAGGAAGATAAGCCTTTAACTGAAGGAGACTGGCAAAACTACAGGGAAAATATTTGAGCCAAGAAGAAATGATGTATTTTTGACTTAGATGAAGGCAAGGCAAACATTTCAGGAAGTAACAAAATAATAAGTAAAATTACAAAATACAAAACGGAAAGAGAACCTTGAGAGGGAGGAAATGGGCCCAGGCTGACTAGAGAAAACATGGGCAGATTGTGAGTACCTGTGTTAAGAGTTAGTTTAGAAAAGTTGGGTTGTAGCCCGAAGTGGTTTGAATGTAATTGGCCCCATATGCTCATAGGGAGCTGCCTTATTAGGACTTGTGGCTTTGCTGGAGTGGGTGTGGCTTTATTGGAGGAAATGTGCCACTGTGGGGGCAGGCTTTGATGTTTCCTATGCTAGAAATAATATCTAATGAGTCAGTCGACTTCCTGTTGCCTGCAAGATGTAGCATTGTCAGCTCCAGCACCAAGTTTGCCTGAACAATGCCACGCTTTCAATCAAGATGATAATAGAACCGTTGAAATTGTAAGTGAGCCACCCCAATTATATGTTGTTTGTTGTTGCTCTGTTGGGTATTTTATTTTTTATTTATTTTTTGGCTTTTCAAGACAGGGTTTCTCTGTAGCTTTGAAGCCTGTCTTGGAACTAGCTCTTGTAGAGCAGGTTGGCCTTGAACTCACAGAGATCTGCCTGCCTCTGCCTCCTGAGAGCTGGGATTAAAGGTGTGTGCCCACACCACCTGGCATATACATATATATATATTGTTTAATAAGAGTTGCCATTGTCATGGTGTCTCTTCACAGCAATAAAAAACTCTAACTAAGACACACTAATAACATACTTACCTGTTTGTATTTATCTGGAGAATATGCAGTAGTTACTAAAGATGCAGAGAAAGAAGCACTAATATCAACTGTGTGGGTTCCAGTGGTAACATGAAGACAGGCTGGAAGGGTGACGACAAGATGAGTGGGAGAACCAGAAATCTCTATAGTGCCCTAAGAAATCCAGGGGGACCCGACCGGGTTACTGGCAATGAAGCAAGGAGCAGAAAATACAGTTTAACAATTATTTTCCTGGGAACTAAAGAAGAAAATCCTAAGAAGTCTTAATGCTATAACAACTGCAGTGTAATCAGCAAATACTTGTTTAAGAAAATAATGTTTAGGCTGAACTGTGCTACACAGATTCAGGGCAGTGATTCCCTCATGAAATTGCATGTGTAAAGGTTCCTAGGCAGGAAATAAGTTGGCTCTTTTAGGGGAGGGCATTAAAAACAACACAACCCAGGCTGAGTTAGCAGTAGTTGAAAAAAGTGTTAGATGAAACTAGAAAAATGCAAGGGAAGCAGAACACAGACTTTCAAAGCACAAAAAGGTTTGGGTGTCAGCTTTAGGAGAAGTGAGTTAACTGGGTAAGCAGGGATAGAGATACACTACTCACATTCGGAAGTATTGGTCTGATTCCAACACGAAACATAGATTGAAAAGTGAAAATGTACTTTGTAAGTAACTAAATCTGGGTTTAAATGAAAGCCTTTGGGACTCTAAAGTCAAGACTTTTAACATGGTAACCCTGTGATATTGTCCCTCATCCTGCAGATCCACAGCTAGGAGGTAATTGTTGTCTTACCAGACACAGTGGTCCATAGACCAAATATCTTTTTGTGATGTCTCGCTGACTACACTTTCTCTTTTGTTAGACCATATCACAGTCACACGGTCCAAGATTTTCATTAAAAAAGGGAAAATGATGTGAGTATTAATGCTAATTTTTTATTTCTTCTTCTCTCCTTTCTGGAACATAACTTTCCATCACTGCGACACTGTCTCATCTTACATAACTGAAGCTAGTTTGCAATGTGCCACCATATAGGAAGTGTCTGGTAAAAGGATGTGTGTCCATAATGCAAGTGTATGAGAGATTCTTGCCAGCAATTCTGATTTCATTTTTGTCTGAGATAGGGTGTAAATGATCACATGAGATGTTCCTGAAGCACTATGAGACACTGGCTTGTGATGAAAACTTTTAGATTGTAGCCCAACCTCGTTATGATATCTTGGACATATCTATTCTGCAAAGATTAGCAGCATCTGAAACCATCTATTGTAAGTAATCCCAGAGTTTAATAGCCTGTATATTTTTTGGCAGCCTTCTCTTCCAAGTGCAATATAAAACAACACACAGATAATCAATTTGGTGTCTTTCTTTAGGACAGAGACAAAAATTTATATAAACAATTTTCTTACTGGTCAGTTCCAATGTGAGCTAAATATTTCATGCAGATTAATGGTAGAAGTATTTTTTTCCAGCTGGGTAGAATATAATATTGCCTTTCCAATATTAAAGCAGGGTTACATATAAGACTCAAATAATTATTGCCTAATAACTCTCTTGGAGATGGTTTTATAATACAGGAAACACTTATAAAGAAGTAAATATTAAATGAAAGTTAATCAAACTTCTTTGCTACTAAACTCATACAAAATAATTACTAGTCTATGCAAGTGGTTATCCAAAAGGCAATAACAATAGCCAATGAAATAAGTCATGGTTATAAATTATTATAAAAATCAACACATTAGTTATATATTTGGAAGCATCTTCTGAAGAACATTTTTCAATGTAGATGCTATTGTCGAGCTGACTTCTTGTAGTGTGTCTCCTGTAAAGGTGGTTCATGTCACAAAAGATGTCCCTCTTAGATGAAGGCACCTTTATGGGGTATAGCATCATAATTTGGCCCCTTTACATGTGACCCTTTGCATTTGAATTTTAAACTTTGATATACTTAGTTAGTATTTTTTATCCTATAAAAGTAAGCTTCTTACATCCCTAGAATGTGCCAAGTAAAGATCAAGACACATATTTCTCCATTCAGAACCAATTCTGAAATTGGGTCAGCTCTTGTTGGCATCTTGGGAGATGCAGGTTTATCCCCAACTCTGGAAATTCTCAGCTACAGTAAGTGTGTAATGACCTAAAGATACTTCAGGAATGTTTTCTAGGTGCGGGGTTTTATTAATCAACTTTGTTGAGAGGTTTAAAAATCATTCATTTATTTCATGAAGTATTCATCAAACATCTAGTTAGTGTGAAGCACTGTTCTTGGTTTAGTAACAATACAACAAATTTTTTTTCTAAAAAGGGAAAAAAGACAGCTGATATTAACTCTTAATTTGCAAGGAGTGAGGCATAAATGTATAGAAAAGCAAATACGTCAGATAAATAGATTCAATGCAGAAAAATTAGGAGAGTAAGGGAATGTAAAAGGTGCCAGAGATGACAACCCCAAAGTACACCACATCCATAGACATTGTATGAAGTAATGATTCTGAGTGCAATGAGAAGCACTAAGTATTTAAAATGCCAAAATTAAATTTGTATTCATAGAAAGGTGAGTTGTAACCTCCCATCCCTCGATTCTAAGATGGCTGTGGTGGATTGTTTTTCTAGTATAATAAACAGGAGTGATGCTCTTGAACATGAACAGACCAGAAAAAGTTACGCAGCTTCTGCCCAGATAGCTTGAAACCTACCTGTCACCATGTAAGAAATATGTCTGCTCCAGGAGCCATGTTACTAGGGTACTCAAGAAAACCATTCAGAGAGCAGTGTGTGTGCAGATATAGAGAGATATAAAGATATATATTGACACAATGCCATCTGTGCTATTCACTCCACCATAGCTGACAAGCTTATGTGAGGAAGCCGTCTTAGACAATCCATCCATAGCAGATATCACTTGAAGAAACAAAGGCCCCCATAGAACTGATCCAGCTACATCTGGTCATTCAAATGATCCAACCTGAGAGAGGGTCATCGGAGCCTTGGTGACTTCTCATGTTCTTGGACCACAAAGTCAAGCATAATCAGTATGCTGTCAGTTTATACTATGAGTGAGCTGTTATTTGCAACTGCCCTTTGAAAGAAGGAACATTTATTTCTTTCTGATATATATCCTAACAGTCAATTCTCACTGCTCAGTCCAATCTGGACTTCTGGGAGAACAAAGATGTAACCAGGAAAAATCCAACTATCATTCAAGCAGGAAATAACAGTGGCCTGGATTAGAACAGTGACACAGAAGAGGGGAGAAATAGAAGTTGGGATTTTTAAAAAGAGAAGTTGATAGAATTTTCTCAAAATAATAAACAGTACTCTGATTTTAATTTTGAAAATATATTATATCATGTACTACAGTTATCCAGAATTGCCTGGACCATGTAAACAAACTACATAAATGAAACCATATTAAAACTTTATTCAATCCAGAATCTTATTTCCTGCTTGGTAAGTTTTTATAAATATAAAAAACATTTCATGAATTTGCACTGACTCATATAGCATGTCTAGAAGTTTTAATGTACCCTCTGTCTTTTCGCAAAACTCATTCACTGATATTTAATTATTCAACAAATATTTATGAAGAATCTTTTGTTTGTATTTTGCTAGATATTATAAAACTTTGAGAAAAAGCAGGCATAATCCCTTTAGAGAGAAGATTGACTTTTGTTTGGATGGTAGACATGTCAAGAGAATTATACAACTAACTGTGAGAAATATAATCATAATGACTCAGTAAGTTGAAACTGAAGAATGAGCTGAGAACCGTGACAGACTAGTGGCTATTGTAAATGGAAATATGAAAGTACTGTAGGCAGATAGAAAACCAATTGCAAATTCTCTATAGAGTCTTGAGCAGGACATATTAGTGCAACTCAAGAAAGAAAGCCAAGTGCAAAGTCTCTGTAGAGTCTTGAGCAGGACGTACTAGTGCAACTCAAGGTCAACCTCTCCCACTAGGCAATCTGTTCTCTCTTCTAACTGAAGCAAGAATAATCTCCTTGAGGTCTAAATCTTATATCTGCCTCCTGTTTCTAAAATTCGCAGGATGGCTGCTCCTCTGAAAGTGCAGCACAGATGGCGGTTCGATCGCTGCTTCCAAGGGCTTTAGAGGAAGATTAGGTTTGGGGAGCAGAAATAAAAACCTAGGTTTTGAAGCTGGTTTTGGTTCAGTGTGTGCTTTTAAGATGTCTATATAGATGTCTATATAGTTGCATACTTTTGGAACCAGGTCTCTTTAGGAGCACATAGGAGATTCATCCTTAGTAGATACATCAAATTTGTGATGTAGGTGACAGAACTCAGGGAGAGATGATTAAAGAAGAGAAAGGGGCCAAGGAAATCCATGTAGAGTAGGAACCAAGAAAGTCTGTCCAGAGAGATAAAAGAAAATCCTGGAGAAGATGGTGTCATAAACACCAAAGGAAGAAGTTATGCAAGAAAAATGGTAGAAAAGGAACTATACGCCCTTATCTGTCAACTCGCAGTGGCATCACTTTTGATAACCACTCTTGGGTGAGTTTTAGAATGCAGCCAACGCTATTTTGAAAGATAAGTTTACTGTGGTAAATACCGACTTTAAAGAAAAGAAGGAAGATCTGAAACTGATAACTAGCTTTAGATCTCATGGAAAAAGAAGAACAGAAAGAAAGGAATAAATAATAAAAAATCACAGCAACTCTGCTATACTCAGGTGGCTGCCTTGTCCAGTCATCGTCAAAGAGGCTTCCACTGGTAGCAGATGAGAGTGGGTGCCAAGACCCACAGCCAGACACTATGCAGGAAATCTAAATTGGAGGCTTGCATCAGGTCCCTCCCCTCGGAGATGATTGGAGAACCGCCCGAATGGTGAGAGGAAAGATTGTAGGAGTCAGAGGGTATGGAGGACACCAGGAGAACATGACCCAGTGTTGGACCTGTGCAGGCTCTGTGCATGCTGCCACAGTCTCTGTGAGTTCATATGTATGTCAGTCTTGTGTGTCTGGAAGACAGTGTTCCTTGGCGTCATCGATCACCTCTGACTTTTACAGTATTTTTACATGCTCTTCCAAACAGATCCCTGAGGACTGAGACGAAGACTTTAATGAATATCCCCTTTAGAACTGAGTATTTTTGAAAACATGGGGATTGACAAAGTTTTAGCTAGACTTAAGAAAAGAAAATTATGAAACTGGAAATGATAGGGGCGCTACATTCAGCACAACAAAGTACAAAATGTTTCCTCCTGGTATATAGTCTCAGGTACTTGACTGTTCGACCATTGATGGGCGTGGGTTCCATCTCATGGAGTGGGCTTTAAGTCAAATCAGTCACTGGTTGGTTACTCCCACTATCTTCGAGCCACTATTGCACTAGTACATCTCGCAGGCAGATCAGCACTGTAGATCAAAGAGTTTGTAGGGGGAGAGGGTTATGTTTACTTTTCTCCTCTGCAAACTGCAGTATACCTTCCAGTACCAAGTACTGGTGTTCCGCTAAACTTTAGTGAGTATTAGACATTTACTTTGTGATTCATAATAATTCAAAATTACAAGAATGAAGTAGCCACAAAATAACCTTATGACTGGGGATGAACCACAACAAGAAGAACTCTATCAAAAGGTCACAAAATTAGGAATGTTGAGAACCACTGTGTTAAGGGACTGTATCAAGAAAATAACTCCTAACAATATTGGGCTATCCTCATAGATGAGTGTCTTACTTAGCTATCATAAGAGAAGATTTCTCCTGCAGTAGATGGGAATAATTAAAGAGGCCCATAACTGGACAATGTTCTGAGAGTGAAAGACCTATTAACATTTGGTCCTAAATGGGAAGTTTTTATCAATTCCCTTTCCTCTTAACTAAGGGAACCCGTGGAAGAGGAGGAATAGAGTCTATAAGAGCCAGAGGCTACATACTCCAGGGAAACAAAGCCTTCTGAACACAGCAGTACTCATGCACATAGGACCTCACTGAGACAGAAATAACGTGATCAGGACCTGCAGAGGGATGTCTGGGCCTGATGGGGAATAAATGCTGAGAGTGGAAGTGGACCCAAGCTCCCATCCCTAACCCAGAAGCTATCCCAATGGGTAAACCTCTTACAAATTAGTTTTCCCCAGTAGAATCTCACTGTGTATACAAATAACTCATAAGGCTAGGGACATGCCCAACAGTAGATGGTAAGCACAAAATTAACTCTATGGTAATTCAGGGGACTTTTCTGTTGTTGTCTTATAATGCTTTGTATGAGCAATTTTTTGTTTGTTTTTTACCCTAAGGTTTTTGCTTACATATTATGTTTTCTGAATTTGTGTCTTGTGGATTTCTGTGTGTGCCAATGCATTTGTCTCTAAGTCTATAAGTGTTTCTTGTGCCTTTTATTTGGCTCTTTGTTTTTCTTTCCTTTTTTTCATTGTTGGTTTTAATTTCTTTTGTAATTCCCTATGTAGATTTATTTATTTTGTTTTATTTTATTATTTTTAGGTGCTGTTTTCTACCTAGAAGATTGAGAGCAGACATGGTTAAGAGCCTAGTGAACTTTATGCTATGAGTGTGATCTAGACTACACTAGATCCTCAATTAGACTCTTATCATGACCTTGTTTTTCTCAGTCAATCTATAAAATCCATCTTTATGGAGAGTATTATATTTACTTTACAAAGAGTTTTTATGTAGTCATAATATTTGATCTTTACTTAGCTTACTTTGTTGCTCAATGTTTATGTCTGATTTACTGTATGTATGGAATAGAGTTAGTTATCACCGGGAAAGTTTTCACAAAATTATGTTGTTTCCTAGTGAGAGAGAGCAAGAAATGGTATTGATTTGGTGAGCAGGGAAGAAAGGAGAATCTAGGAGGAATATGAGGAGGGGGAACCATAATCAAAACATATTGCATGAAAGAATTTGTTTTCAGTTGAAAAAAAAAAGACTAATGATATGGGGTCTGTATGCTGTGAATATAATTGGTTAATAAAGAAGTTGCTTTGGGCCTATTGCAGCACAAAAAGGACAAGGTGGGAATTTCAAGCAGATAGGGGAGAAGAGAGTAGGTGGAGTCAAAAAGAAGCCATGTAGCTGCCACAGAAGACAGTTGCCACATGCAGACTGGAAACTTACCAGTAAGCCACAACCACATGGTGATACATTAATAGAAATGGGTTAATTTAAGATATAAGAGCTAGCCAATAAAAAATTGTGAGCTAATAGGCCAAGCAGTGTTGCAATAGTACAGTTTCTCTGTGGTTATTTTGGGTCTGGGTGGTTGGGAAACGAATGAGCAGCCTCCATCTACAAAATGACACCCACTGTTTGGGATATAGATCCACATAAGACTTAAAAGAGCTTAAGAAAAAAAGAGAACTTCTAGATCCAAAAAATAGAAGTCAATTGGAGCCTATGGGTATTTACATATTTTAAATCCATGGATGTCAATCTTCTAGTGAGCACCAATACTGATCCATAGATATCAATCTTTTCCCTTTGGGTTTGCTTTGGAGAAATAGATTTCTAGCTCTCTGTGATCTCTTTTATGAGGAGATAATCTCCTTTATGAAGTCCCTGACCTTACTAACCAATTAATCTCAGATATGGTAACTTGTTCTGAATATGTTGAGGATTAATGATTTTACTGTGTTCATTTTGGGATCAGTAAAGGCACAAACATACTCAGACCATAATATATACTATTTAAAATTTATAAAATCAAATGGATTCATGGGTGGATTCTACCAAATGTTTGAAGATAAATCGATGTCAAATTTTCTTAAATCAATCTCTATAAAATATACATGAAGGAAAACATTTCAAATGCAGTATACAACGCCAGAAATGGACTATATGAAAACACAGCAAGATGCTATAGAGAAGAAAATCTAAGACTACTATTCCTATTTCTGAGAAACATAGATGTAGTAACTTTAATAGAAATCTCAGCAAATTGTTTCAAGAATAGACTGAAATATCACTCACTATAACTAAGAAGGATTATAAAATTATGGTTCAATGCAGGAAAATCAGTTAATATTACTTACCACATTAACAGAATGAAGAATAAAAATTATCATCATTTCAACTGAAGCAGAAAAGGAATTTGATGAAATTCAATATTTTTTTCATGATAAAAACTAAAAAATTAGGTGTAGGTGGGAAATTTTCTCTTACTATTAGGAAAATTGTATAACTATCATCCTCCATTGTGAGAAGCTAAAAGTGATTTCATTAAGAGCAGGGATGTAGCAAAGATGCTCACTCTTCAACTAGTACAGAAAGTATATTCTTGAACTAGTATAGAAATACCTAATAGGAATTATAAAGAGAATGAATTAAAGGGCATCAAGATGGAAGGAAAGAAAGTTATTTAACTTTTGCTTGCATATGGCGACAGGGTCTTAAACTGAGAAAATCCCAAGGATGCTACCAAAGATCTTAGAACTGATTTAAAAAAAAAAATCAGTAAAGTTGAAGCATAAAAGTCAGTATGTAAAAACTGAGGAGAGGACCAGACATTTGAGGCAGGAAAGCCCATCTGAAGGCTGGCAATGATTTAGGATTTAATAAGGAGTGTGGTGGTGGCAGAACTGAAGTTGTTCAGAGCAGAACATGCTTTGCAGTCATGACTTTATACCTGTGCCCAGAGACCACTGAGTACATAGTAGACAATAAATATTTGATAAGCACAAACCTGAACTGATGAATAATTAGCTAGTCATAGTCTGAGATTAGCATTCGTATATTTAGTCACAACACTGAAGTAGAATGGTATGCGTCTGAAGGTGAGCTATCCCAAGGTTGTAAACAGGAAAAATCACGTTGGTCATTTATCTGGACGTTTTCTTCTTGCATGGTTCTATTTTCACACTATTTTTGTCATTTTATGCTATTTTCTGTCACTTGTTTTCTTAACATGTTTAGAAGGGGTTTAGGAATGGAAGGCGGAGCCCCCAGGAGTGAGTGAGAGTTTGTCTCTTTTGCTATCTAAGGACACAGCTAAAAGTTGACAGGTTGAAAGGAAGAGGGTCTTCACCAAACACTGATTCTGCTGGTGCCTCCATCTTGACCTTTTCAGAAGCTGGGATGTCAGGAAACAAATTCCTGCTGTTTGTAAATCATCTAGCCCACGGTTTTATGACAGTAACCCGAATGGACTAAGGCACTGCCAATCTCAGTGTCGCACTTTGTTAACTACTTGTGAGTTGTACTTCTTCCTGTGTACATGAATCGCTTCCTGTCTGGAGCTTTCAGATGAGTAACAGAATTTAGACCTCCTATACTTTACCTTCAAAGTCTCTCATCTGCTGCTCAGAAATTCACCATTTTCTCAGAAGTTCTGAAGCCCACGATATATAAATTATTTTTCTAAATTGTTGATTTTTTTAGTGTTATAGACACACTAAAAGGTGTCTATCATTCTTTAGACACCTTTTAGGCACATATGGAGGATTTGTGAAGTTCATTCTCATAATTTCTTACCTTTTTGAAGGTTAACTTCCTCTCCAGCAACCACTTGTTATTTCTTCCCCACAAAGAACCTCCGTAAAGATACTTGAAGGTTTGATGATTAAGTGAAGTATTTTTAACTAACAATGTGGAATAATTATTTCAGCAATGATGGAAACCATGAACTCTCTTGGTAAAGATTTTGGAAAGGATTTACAGGATTGAAGCAGATGATAAATTCATCTAAGAGGAGGGCTCTTGATCCAACATTGGCCTGTAACTGGTGTGGCAACAGCCATTACTCTTTACAGAATAGCTAGAATGGGAAACTCCAAGAACAAAAGCAGTTTCTTCAATAAGGAAGCTTCAAAGGAAAGGAGAGGAGAAGTGGAGCCAATAAGAGACAAGGATAGGGTGCTCTTAACTTATATTGTAGCTTAGACAAATTTTGTCTGTGTTTAGACATGCTAACATTTGTGGTGTTTTGTTTTTTCATCTTGATCCACCATAGCCATGCAGTAACCTTGTTTGATGTTAATGCCTGTGGCGTTTTGAATGAGAATTATCCTCAAAGATTCGTAAATTTGAATACTTGGTCACCAAGGAGTAGCTAATTGAAAGAATTAGTAGGTGTGGCCTTGTTGAAGAAAGTCTGTCACTTTGGGTTTCAAAACTCCCATTCATGCACATAGTATCTCTCTGTCTCTGTCTCTGTCTCTGTCTCTCCCTCTCCACATGGATCCAGATGTAAAATTCTAAATTAATTTTCAAGCATCATATCTGCCTGCATGCTGCAATATTCCTCACCATGATGACAATGTACTAAATTTCTGAAACTGTAATTAAGTCCCAATTATATTTTTTCTTTTATAAGAGTTTCCATGGTCCCAGTGTCTCATCACAGCAACAGAAACCCTAGCTAAGACAGAAGTTGGTACCAGAAAGCCAGGTAGTAGCTCTGATAGGCCCTACTATGCTTTTGTTTAGAGGAATATGGAAGACTTATATTTTAAAGTTAAAGCATTTTCAAACTTTATATGTTGTATTAATACAGCAGCATTGATAATCAAATGTATTTCAGCAGCTGTTGCTCCTTCCTCAGCCATCAAACAATTCAAAAGCAACACAATAACATACAGTGTCCAGACTTTGTGTATTTTCCATCTTCAGGTGACTTTATTTTAAGCTCTATTTCTTTTATTTTTAATTTTAATTTTTGTCTTTTTGAGACAGGGTTTCTCTGTGTATCATTGGCTGTCCTGAAATTTACTCTGTAGACCAGGCTGTTCTTGAACTCAAAGAGATCCACCTGCCTCTGCCTCCCAAGTGTTGGGATTAAATGTGTGTGCCACTATACTCAACTACTCTCTTTCTTTTTTCTTTTAAGAACCATATCATTTTCTTTTCTCTCCCAAGCCTACATTTTTAAACACACTGAAAAACAAAATTTAGAGGTTTTCTTTATCTGAATTTATCTTTACTGTATATCTCTCTTTTTCTGACCACATGAGTCTTTAATTTGCTAAACGATATGGATAGGATTAAAGCCATGGCTTTGATGGCTGGATCCAACCCATTCCTTAAATTTCTGAGAGCCTAGCTTCATGGTGGAGGTACTGGCTGGAGTCATGTTTATTGCCACAACTCTATGGAGTTTCAAGGTCTCTGATACCACCAAGAAGCATGCTGTCAGCAATTTATAAAAAAAACATTTAAATGTTTGGTAGCAGGGCCTCTTAAAATAGTTGCAAAGTTTTGCAGTTAAAGCTGAGTCAGGAAGCCGCTCTTAAATAAGATATGCTTGCCTCTAGCAAAGAAAGAAAACCCCAGAAACTGCTGCTACCAAGAAGCCATGCTTAATGCTGTAAATTTTTGTCTAGAATTATTTCCCAAACTGTCTCAGGTTTTAAGTGGATTTAGCTGTCCATGTTGGCACCATTCTGTTGACAGAGGTCCCTGTCCTACCCAGCAGCACAGCAGTATAGTTCAAAATAAACACATAGAGGTTACATTAATTATAAACTGATTGGCCTATTAACTTAGGTTTCTTATTAACTCTTTTTATGGCACTAAAAGAAGTAACATTGTTTAATGATAAAATAGTAGCCATTGAAAGAAAATACAAAGTAAATTGGATGTGTGTGCACTTGAGGGTTGTTTCATTTTATTTGTCCCCAATAAAGTGGTTCTGAAAAACTAATATCTAACTAAGTATGGAAATATATAGTGCTGGCTTTTATTTTCTTTACATTTGAGGATGTTATAATTAAGATCTTAAACCAAGAACAAGTCCTGACTTTTATTGAATCTATTTTTTTGNATATTCTGATATTTGTAAACCCACCTTCTTCCTCTCAAGCTCTTTTCCATACATGTATTAGCTCTTAATTCTTGTCTGTGTTAGCCACGTGGCTTGGTACCTTTTCAGCGAGGCAGTAATGTCTTGTTTGCTCTGTGTCTGGCTTCCTCTGTGTCTGGGTAACAAGTGCCTACTAAGTCTTTCTCTTCCCAGAATTCTCCTGTTCTCATTACCCCACCTCTACTTCCTGCCTGGTCACCCCACCTCTATTTCCTGCCTGGCTACTGGCCAATCAGTGTTTATCTAAAATACAAGTGACAGGGTACAGACCATTGTCTCACAGCAGGAATGGACTTTGACATTTCAAAAAGTCTATTCCAAGCCCAGATCTCTCTCTTCCTGCTGGCTATAGTTACATATGTAAAACTCTCAACTACTTCTCTGGCACCATATTTGCCCATATGCCTTTATGCTCACCACCATGATGATAATTGACTTGCTCTCTAAAACTGTAAGGAAGGTCCCGTTAAGTGTTTTCCTTTATAACAGTTTCCATGGTCTTGGTGTCTCTTCACAGCAATACAATACTGACTAAGGCAATGCCCCAAGTCATTGCTCACAGTTCCAACAGCAAAATCTCATTGTGAGCTTACAAGAGAGTTAGCAACAAAATTAACCCTCAGCAGTCCCCACCAGGCTACTTTGTAGGTATCAAAAGTTTCTATTTTCTACACCAAACATTAATTTGTGCATTTGCTATCCTCTAATTTCTTCTCTGAAATTCTTTAACAATTATCATTGCTCCCAGGTATCATGACATTTAGTTAAAAACTCAACTTCCTTTTTATTGAGCTCCGCTATGCCTGGTCCCCTCAAAAAGGCAATAAGTGCCTTTTTTCCTAGGTAGTTATGAAGGCTTAAGACTTTTGATCCAGATGTTTATGTTTAAAATCCTTTTAATTCACTTTATGTATAACTGGCTTAATACTAAGTTTTAAATGAATGAATGAGTTAATGAATGGATAATATGAGCACAGATAAAAGCTGATTTCAGTTTTACTTTGTAGAAAATTGAAGAGAGAGGAATCAATTCTTGTTTAAACCAAATAAAACAATGTTGTCCTTCCATATGCCAACTCAAAGAAGAATTGAGCTGAAAGTGAAGTTGACTGAGTTGATGTAAATATTTGAGGGAAGAGAAGGTTTGCTGGTGCATCTGAGACCCGAGTAATTATGACTCTCAGCTAGATGTGGTGTATTATTAAATAGAAATTGAAAAGTATTTTTGTTTCAAAATTTATGAAATATTTTATTTGCTCAAATGAAAGATTTTTATCATTAACTATCTTTTTAGCACACAACTAAATCTTCAACTCTCTGTCTTCTTAGTTAATAAACTATTTGCTATTTAACAATTTTGTATTAATTCATAGATGAATAATTAGTGTTTCATTTTTTATTCACACTTACATATTTGCTTTCTTTTGCATGAGATGTATTCCTAACAATCACTAAACATAGGAAGAAATAAAAGTCAGAGGCTGATCATTTAAAACAAGGACAATATGTTAACATTTTAGAGTACCATGGGTTGAAAATACACAAAAATTAAAAATATGAAGGTTAATATCTATAGGCATATTTTTATTTATCAATGAACATATAACAATTTTATCTATCCATCTACCTACATACATACACACATACACATTTGTTATATCATATGTTTATGAAGAGATTGTGAGTGATGGGAAAACTGAAATCCCAAGAGCAAGATGCATCTTAAAAACAGAAGTCCCCATCCATGCATTCTTGAATTTAGTTGTTGAAAACTCTATCTGTAAATAAGATTGATTTTTTTCTTCAAGAATCAGTTGTATTTGCTTTTAAAGTCTCTAAGTGATTAGATGATGGATATTAATAGTACAGAATATAACATTTCACTTAAAGGTGACTTATTACAGCTGTTAACACATCTAATGAAGATCTTCACAGTGTCATTTCAACTGTTTGACCAAGAAGATTACCACAGTCTAGCTAAACAGATGCAAAAATGACCATTGCAATGTATTTTCAACTATACTTTTATTAATCTATAAAAAAATCTTCCACAGAAAGTTTCTTCTCACATTAACATCCTATAAGACTGTTGATCATTGACATCAACTTTTTGGTCATTTGTTAGTGCTGATATGATTACATTGTTTGTACAGCAAGGAGTAGATGATAATAGATAATAATAAAAATCTTCAGGATTTGAAAGATTGCTTTGAAATCACTAGCAACTGTAATTTGACTGGTTAACAAAGAACATAGCCTAAAGATAAAGAAGAGGAGCCCAATTTTCCCTTAACAATCCAGGGTATCAAGGTTACTCGTTTCCAGAAATCGTGATGTATAGGGCTACTTATTACCTGTTGGGAAAACCTACTTTGATCACTCTCAGACCATAAATACTAGTCATCTGTAAAGCTTTCATAATAATCACCAATAAGTGGTGGCTTCTTTTCACACTAATGAATGCCTTCCTTATCTTTCATTGTGCAAGTGCAACACCCTGCTGCCAGTCCATTGATCATTGCTTCTTATCTATATCTTTGAATCCTTTAATTTACAAATCCAGTTTTTTAAAAGGAATCACAGAACAAGAGAGTACTGTGTGAGTTGTATGACTTTAATTCTCAGCTTATATGTATTCATCAGTATCTTTGCACCCTGTGTCTAATGACATCACAGACTCTGTCCCTTAGTTTTGAATGTATCATTCATTCAGTGTTTCCTTGGAGTTTGAATCTTGTACTGGTCACCTAATATCTCAGTGATTTAATTTTTATCTTGTATTATATTGTATACAAAAGCATAAATTCGTAAGATTTTTATACGGTGTTCTATAAACATATCTGCATCATTGGCACCTGTTTGCTGGTTGATACATGCTAACTACTTCTACCTATTTACTTTGTTCTGAATCTTTTTATGTGACTCTTAATCTGCCTCTAGTTCCATATTTTCTCTTTCCTGATCAAATTGAGAATCGCCATTCTCTACAATTGCTAGGATCCAGGTAATGGAAAATGACAGGAGAGTGTTAAAACATTTTTTCCACTCCATTGTAAAAACCTCTGAGCTAATCTTGAATGATAATGACAGCTTCTGAATGGATCTCTAATCAAATCCTGTCACTTGGAGGTGTGGCAGCAGGTTGCCGTTGGGCGGTAGAACAGGTCAACTTGAAATGAAAATGAATTATTTAGGAATGTAAAAATGAACTCTGTAAAACTGGGTCAGAGTAGAATTCCTCTTACCATTAAAACTTCAATTGCTTGAAATGTATTATCTTGAGGTCACATTATTCTTTTAAGTAATACTTAAAATGAAGACTAGTCCCCTGCCCCAGTTTTTCAAGACAGTCTCTGAAGTAGCATGTTGTTTAGAGTACAAGACACTTGCTATCCTGAATTTGGAGTATTAAGTGATTTTCTAGTCATCTAATTTGCTGAGAGTTGTCAAAACCAGAACAACAAGAAGCAGCATTAGTTATTCAAAAGCTACATAAGTACTTATTATGAATAAAGCAATAAACTTACTGGTGTACTTGAATATGTATGCAAACCTTCATATTAGAAGTTTGGAAATACCCCTTATTGTATAACATTCCAGATAATATTTATTTTAAAACACAGCATACTGATAATGGTGGTGTAGATCTGTTTTTAGGCAAAAACATAGTTTTTGCTCCAAATAGAATGATAGTTAATTCTGAAACAAGTATAAATAATTACAGCTTGTTGTAGTTGAATGTAATTGGCCCCCATAAGCTCATAGGCAGTGGCATTATTAGGTGGTACAGCGCTGTTGGGTTAGGTGTGGCCTTATTGGAGGAAGTGTGTCACAGTGTGGGCAGGCTTTGAAGTCTTATATATGTTCAAGGCATCCCCAGTGTCTCAGACCACTTCCTGTTTCCTATGGTACCAAGATGCAGCTCCTTCTCTACTCTCAGCTACCTTCCAGCACCATGTCTGCCGATATGACATTACGTCCCACCTTGATGATAATAGACTGAATTTCTGAAGTGTAAGCCACACAATTAACTATTTTCCTTTATAAGAGTTGCTGAGATCATGGCATCTCTTCACAGCAATAACAACCTTAACTAAGACAGAGCCTAAGAATACAGTCCCAGGTGGTCCAGAGTGACAAGCTACACAGTAGTAGATTATATGAACTTTTATAATCATTAAACAAAAAAGGCAAAAATCATTCACTTGTTAATATATTGGTATGGATATCAGTTGCACATCAGATTACAGCAAAGTGGATAAATTTCTTCTATGAGGTTTAGATGTTATCTGATGACATTCTTAGGTTTTTGAGTGGTGAACGTTAATATGTCTCTAAAACTTAATCTAATAATCACAGAAACAGAGGATGGTGTAAGATGACTGTTAAAGGGATTAATGACAGCCCAGAACAATCTTCATTCTCCATCTTTAGCAGCTGGTAAATAAACACTTTCCTAGTCCTATACTCTGCCAGGGTTGTTTCTTTCTCCAGCTGTTCTTTGCTGTTCTTCTGTTGGTCAGGCATTCCATTTTGTGCACCCAGAAGCCAAATGTTTTATGCCCCACAGTGTCTAGAAGTCTCATTCTTCTTATCAGTTTAAGATAAAGCTGAAGAAACAGGAAGACTATCTTAGGAGAAGGAAATAGTTACCAAAGCCATTAATTAAGAAAAAAATCCTCCTGGATCATACTAATGCCTGTTGCTGGCACAGTCAGGGGTTGAGTTGTTCTCTTTTTCTGTCCTCTGTACATAAAACAGCATTTGCAGACTTTATCCCCATAGTCAGAATAATCAAGAACAGTGTGCCATTTAGAATTCCTTCCCAGAACTTCTATCTTTTCTTATTGACTAAATAATATTAGCAACCTGGTTGAGACAAAGGATGTCAGACTTGTAAACAAGAGGAATCTTACATATTTTGAGAATACAACCAAATCTTTTAATTTTGTAACAACCTTGTCTAGTCTATTAGTATTTTATAAATTCTCGAATCACACAGTTTCCTTTCAAAAAAAGTTTTCCATCTGTTTCCCTCCCTCTGAATGAACATATTCTTTATATACCCCATTTTAAAAAGGGGTATATATTTAATCCCTTCCTAAGGAATATCTTTATTTTTAGCAAGTTCAAGTTTTAAAATTCCTAGTCCAGCATCGGTATCTCCTATGAGGTCTCTGTTTTCTCTAGTCTTTTATCAATTTTAATAAATTAAATAATGTTGCCACTGAAAATTGATCCCATTTATACAGTCTAGATAAAAAGCACCAACCTCAAATTACTGGGTATCCTACATGAAAGTCAATAAGTAGAAATTATTTTTCAGGAAGCAGACACCTGGGTATATTACAGGGATTTTCAAAGTCTTCCAGGCTTAGTGCTACTATTAATACCTATAACTATTATATTGACTCTGTCTAGTTACTCCTATAAATTGAAGTTCATGCGGCTAGTAGGCATGACTATATCCCATCCTTTAGCATATTCATCCACATTTACAGATCAAGTGGTATGCTGGTTTGAAAGAAAATGAGTCCCGAAGGGAGTGGCACTATTAGGAGGTGTGGCTTTGTTGGAATAGGATAGCCTTGTTGGAGTTGGAGAAGTGTGCCACTGTGGAGGTGGGTTTTGAGGTCTCATATATGCTCAAGCTGTGCCCAGTGTCCCAGGCCACTTCTTGTTGTCTTCCAGATAGGATGTAGGGCCCTTAGTTCCTCCTCCATCACCATGTGTACATACATGCCACCATGTTGTTTGCCATGATAATAATGGACTAAACCTTTGAAACTGTAAGTCACCTTCTCAATTAAATATTTTTCCTTTATAAGAGTTGCCGCAGTCATGGTGTTCAATAGGGTTCAATAGAAACCCTAACGGAGACAAATGATCATTAACTTCGATAGTTTTGTGACAGGAAACACAAGCAATGCAATAGACTGGCCATTATATCTTAGAATTTGTTATCTTTTCTTGTTTCTAATACCAGTTGCACCACAGTAGTCCAAATAGTTGGACCAACTGGGTTTTCTTCCAACACACTTAGTAGGAAATTCCATTGTTTTAATGTAGGTGTTTTGTGTCATAGAATAGTTCCTTTTTGGCACAGCCAAAATCAGACTTCTCCAAAGTTGAGCTAGTGCCTACATGGAGCTTTTACACTTTTATGTTCTAGCATCTTTGGTACAGGAAGGTACTCTACACACTACCAAAAGAGAAACATAAATACCAACGAGCTACAAAACTTTGTTCTATAATGCTGTCCTGCTGTAGAATATATGTTTTTTTTTTTTTTTTTTGAGACAGGGTTTGTAGCTTTGGAGCCTGACCTGTAGACCATGATGGCCTTGAGCTCACAGAGATCCACTTGCTTCTGCCTCCCGAGTGCTTGCATTAAATGTGTGTGCCACCGCTGCCTAGCTTCTATAGGATATGTTAGGGTAATGATGGTACAATGTTTGTGTCAGTAATCAACCAATATCTGGTTTGACTTAAGGCTTACTCCACAAATTGGTGCCCATACCCAATACTGATTGGATGATCAAGAACCAGATATCCCAGGGACAAAAGTGAAGTAAAATACTACTGGTCTAAAATAAAAGAGGTAGTCATAAATGATTGTTAATAACATTCTGCTATACTCCATAGATCAATGCCTTTGTCAGAGAGGCTTCCTTATGCAGCAGATCAAAACAAATACAGAGACCCACAGTCAGTCACTCAGTCATTAAGAGTGAAAGACTTTGGAGCATTCAGCTCTAACTGGGACGTCTCTGTCAAATCCCACCCCTCAGGGCTAAGGGAAATCTATGGAAGAGGAGGTAGAAAGGGTGTAAGAGCCAGAGGGGATGAAGGACACTAGAAGAATAAGGCCCTCTGAATTAACATGGCAAAGCTCATATGAACTTGGAGAGACTGAGGCAGCATACACAGAGCCTTCACAGGTCTGTACCAGGTCCTCTCAGTATATATTATGGCTTGCAGCTTAGTGTTTTTATGGGACTCTGAGTCTGTGAACAAGTGAGTTTTGGATTCTCATGCCTTTTCTTCTCACACTCTCTCATATTCTCCCCTACCAACCTCCTACTCCTTTCTTCCAAAACATCCCCACCCTAATTTCACATCTTTTAAAAATCTGTTTTGTTACGATAAATAAAATACTGACAATAGATTCTGGTGAAGATGTGAGGAGAAAGGCAGCTGTATTCACTGCTGGTGGAAATGAGTGCAGACGTTCTAGGAACTACTGTGAGGATTCCTCAAAACCCAAAATAAATCTACCAAATGACACACACTCTTGGAAATAAAACTGAA
This sequence comes from Alexandromys fortis, assembly GCF_014885135.2. NCBI lineage: Eukaryota > Metazoa > Chordata > Mammalia > Rodentia > Cricetidae > Alexandromys > Alexandromys fortis. Next base: position 4,404,551 of record NW_026067913.1, on the reverse strand, counting down.
AATCAAGATTTGCATAGTACAGAGACGTCTTCTAACCCATGTTTATTGTGCTACTATTCGAAATAGCCAAGTGTTGTAGTTTGAGCTTGATATTTGACACCTGTCTGGTAGCACTGTCTGGGAAAGTTGTGGAACCTGTAGGCTTTAAGAGCCTCCTGGCTACAGGAGTTAAGACTTTGCAGCCTAGCTCCCCTTCTTGTTTTTTCTTTTTTCTGTTTCCTGAGTGAATATGCAGTCTGACCATCCAGGTTCCTGCTCTTCCCATCATGTTTTCCCTGTCTTCAGACATATCTTCCCTGCCTGATGTACTGTAACCTTCTGGGACTATCACCCCAAATAAATGCTTTCTTTGTGTCTTAAATAGTTTCTGTCGGAGTATTTTATCACACCAGTGTCTGTCAACAGATGAATGAAGATGGGATGCGTATCTGTATCTATAGTGCACACACACACACACTCGCGCGCGCGCGCACACACACACACACACACACACACTCAAAATGAACTTTCAAACATACAAGTAGATGAATAAAGCTGTATCATTTTCATGATAATGGATAGAATTGAATATCACATTAAAATAAAGAAGATACAAGGAAAATCTCAAATATCTTAGACAATTTTAAATATATGTTAATTTAAAAACATTTAAGAACTGTTAAGGAAGAGTGAATTTGTAGACATGCCAGATGGGTTCAGTTTAATTATTTGGATTCTCAGTTGTTACCCTAGTAGATAACCAGAAAGATGTGTATCACCCAGTTTTTTTTTTGTTTTTATTATTTGAATTCATGTGCCTGTGCCCTCACAAAGAGTGTGCATATATTTGGAATGAAAAATATAGATCCAAGAGATTAGCCCCTGAAGTTTTCCAATGGAGGGGGTAGCTAGAAGTATCTAATGGGATCCTTTGATTCCTTTGTGGCTGAATGAATTCTTTGGTATCTTTTCTCAGAGGAAAAGTAGCCCATTTATTTTTAGCTCAAAATCATTTCATTCGTTTTCTAGGAACTCATTGCAGTTAGACTCTACAACAATTCAAATGTTTTGCTTATAATTTTCAAAAGTTCCTTTAACAGAGATGGTTCATGTAGTCCTTCATCCAGTCTTGCAGGATGACCAGTCATAATTTAATGAAGAAATGATTTATGATTTTCAAAATCTTAGATTAGAAGAATTAATGGAGTGCCTTTGGCTAAAGCAGGAAAGAGGTTCTAGGTAACTTTGTTATTGACTTTTTTATAGTGGAACTCATTTGCTCAACCAATCAGAGAACTGAGGACAGTAGGCACAACAGTGTTGTGTAATAGTCCTACTTTCTACTAATAGATTTAAACACTTGTTCAGCAAAATTAGTTCCAGGACCTCTATGCAACTCCTCAGAAATGTTCCAAGTGAGAATATCTTGTTTTGGAAGGATTTTTTTGTACTAATAACACACTGGATTTTCAAATAAGAAAGGCCTCAACCCAAAGGGAAAACATAAAAACTAGCAGGAAGGCACGTTTATATCTTTGGTTCAGAGGCATTCATATAAAATATAAGTCCTGAGTCTTAAATGCTTCATTCATGAGGGAAACGAAATATGATAAGGGTTATCTGTGATACTGAAGAAATCACTATCTGGCCTAGATGTTTAGTTTCTTGATGGTAGAGTTGTATTTTGGATATATTATGATCATTCTTGGCTTGCTTTCACATGAAAATAGTATCTCTGAGGCATCATCATCTGAAAGAGAACGTAAAAGTAGATCATCTGCATATTTACTTGGAAATGCATGAAAAAACTTAAATCTTGTAGGTCAGGTTTTAGAATTTGAGAAAATGCATGGCACTTTTAGTGTATTCCTGTGACATCACAGTGAAAGCGTGCTGCTGCTATTCACCTGAAAACCAAAGAAATACTGACTCTCTGATGTCACTGGGATGCTAAAAGAGGCACTTTAAAACTTCTGTTGAAGAACAGACTGTAGTAAGTGTTACAGGAGACGGCCAATGGAGGCAGACTTGGTTTGGAAAGTGGGGTCCACATCTACCTGGCTGTAGTGTGCCACAGAGTTTTTTGGTGGACTCAGAAAAGAGAGGGGCACAGAGGAAGAATAACGTGGGGGCCTTTTCAGTCTGGGAAGGTAGAGAAGAGAGCAGGTGATTGTGTCTCTGTCATTACTCTGTCAATAAAAAAAGTTTATTTTTTAGCATTGAATTCCTGAGTGTTATTTTGATAAAACAAAAGTCATAATAATTAAGTATTAAATTATGTAGAAATATATGGGATTAGGTACTGCTCTGTAGCAAGTAATAAACTTTCCTACTTATGGCTCAGGGATCTTACATACATCTCCACCCTTGTCCATTTGGTTTCTTCACACAGTATTGGGTATTGCATTAGTTAATGCAAAGGGTTACATAAGTCATTCTTGTATGATAAATTTGATTCCTTTTTAATTTGTTTATTCTATGTGTTTGAGGCCATCCATACACAGAGGAGTCAGAGGACAACTTGTGGGAGCTAGTTCTCTATTTCTACTGTGTAGGTCCCAGGGGTCAAACTCTGGCTTCTAGGCTTGACAGCAGCACCTTTTGATACCTACTGAGCCATCTCTCTAGCCTGATCAGTCTGAGCTCTTTCAAGGTGTCTTACATCAAAGGACAATGACTTGTTTTCTCTACTGCCATTACAAACAGAGTGGTTAGTATCATCTGTCTCCCATTCATTTAGAATTTACCTATAGTTCTACTCTTTGTGAAAGAAGTCTTTCAGTTTTCTAGATGTCTTTTCTGAATCCTTTATAAAAAGCATACAGAAGATGGTGATAGTCCCTCCTATGTTTAAGAAAATCTTTCCTTTGGTGCAAAGGAGATAGCATTCACTTCCACAATATTACAACCAAATAAATGAGCAGGGCTATTGTGAGACTTCCTGTAGTTTCTTCTCCCTGGAATTGTTTGCTGTGTGTATTAACAGAAGAAACACACATATTGGAAATGTCCGACATTCTAATTTTATCTTTATTTTGAGAGTATTTAAACACAATATGATTGAAAACAGAGTACATAGTTCATGCATGTATCAAGTCCTTTTATCTTTATTAATAACTATCTCTATTTCTCTTTAACTATTTGGAAATAGAAAAAGAAGAACTCTGTGGATATCCACAGGGCAGGCCTTTGGAGTCTTGTTTTCTATTTCTCTGAGAGGTCTGCTATCCTTTTGTGGAGTTTCTTCTAATTGCCTTGAAATAGCTAAGATGTTTCCAATAGTTACAAACAACTTCACCTTTCTGAAGATGGGAGGCTTTGCAGAGCCCTTAGTGTGTTAACTGTTGTGAACTTCTGAAGTTCATAATTTTGGCTAGGAATATCTTTTTTCATAATTCTAAAAGCCATTCCTCCAAGATAATAAGAATATCCATGGGAAGGAAACCCCATGTTGCCTTACTTCATTTGACCCAAAACAGCTAATTTCTTTTCTAAAAGTTACATGAATGTGAAATTTAATGAGACATCATATTTGTAATCTCCATGTTCTCACAGGGAACTCTTCAGGGTTGTTTAAATACTTTTCTTTCAAATCTTCTGTAGAAGTCATGGTTGGCTTCATTGATCCTCTATACATCTCCAATAGCTGCATTTAGGCCCCATTGGTAAGTTGCAGGGGTCTTTATGCATCCCAGCAGAGGTTGTTCACTGTCTCCTCAGGCAGTCTTGGCATCAGTATCTATTTTGTTAAAGTCCTCAAAAGATGTTTTTATCAGCCTGCCAAATAGGCTTTGCTTTTCTTCCTGAAGTCAATAATTGAATCAATTGACATAAGGTTCTTTAAAAAAAAAAAAAAAAAACAAAAACAAAAACAAAAACACCTATGTTTTCAGGAGGGTGATGTGAAACTCCTTAACAAATCCCAGAGAGTCCTAATATGGATTAGAAAATAGCAAAATAGAAGTTCTCAGCTTAGTTTCTGTCCAGAATTGCAAATTAACAATTTTGAAATATCCTCTCTCCGGTGATTTAAATTGCAATTAAGGTAAATTCACCATTCATCATCTTTTATTGCCTAGTATTTCAGTATGAAAAAAAAAGGAATATTGAACTTTCCTTATTTCTCTATTTCTCTAAATACAGGTTTAATTATCATAGTTATAAAACATAAAACCAACAAAACTGCCAAATATTTTTTTTTCCTTCCAAGCAGATCCTTCCTCTTTGTTTTGTTTTCAGTGTGGGAGGAGGTGTCTTTTTCCCTGAAAACTGTAACCTTTAGCCTTAGCTAGTGGATTAGTATTGGGATCAGAATGATGACTTTCTTATGGGAGCGACTCTCTTGGGTCTCACTCTGAAGTTGGTTCTTCCCACATCTTGATTTTAACCTGCCCAGTTTTAGGAAGGCAAGAGAGTTTAGGGAACTGAGTGATCACCCTTTCCGTGTGTGTTCCGCTAAGCCAATAATCTTTCTTCAGACCCCTAAATCACTTATGTTGTTTAGGGACTTCCTATAATGTCATTGCACATCCTGGGAACTTGCCCCAGGCATATTTATCCTGTTGAGATGAAGGGAGCAGGTGCCTCTTATCTTTGAAATTTTTATGTCTCAACACTCATTAAATTTTAAACTAAATAGGGCAAGACTTCAGTGCACAGAAGAAGGAAACAGATAAACAAAAATTTAGATCAGATATCAGAGGAGTAATAGGAAAAAAAAGGCTAAATGTCAACAAGCAAGAGTGTGATGAATGATCGCCTAATGCTGTTCTATAACAGAGCACAGCCAGTGCAACATCCAACCCAGAAAAAAACCTTTAGTGGGTTTTCAACCTAACGAGAAACAATGATCCCTAAAAAGGACTCACCAACATCCGTGCAAGGAAGCAACAGAAATGCTGGGCACAAGAAGTGCATACTGTTATCTGACGCCAGACTCAGTGTGAATTCAGTAACAGTAGATCATCTTCCTGGTCCTGCATTAGGTCACCAGTACACAGTTCTTGCTCCAAAAGAGCACAGCTTCACAAAGGAAAAGTTCCCATGAACTTTAATCCTCAGAGAACAGAGACAACAGGCCTAAATCAATATATTCGGGAAATGTAATGTGTTGGCAGGAAAATCAGATAAGAATGTTACACAAAGCAGGGGAAGCTCTCCTATATGTTTCTCGTGCTATCCAATGACACGCTTAGCTTTTGGAAAGGTGAAGACTTGTAGCCTGTTAATACATTCCCAAAATAGCAAACTGGTATATAATTGGGTTTCTAGGCAAACTTTTATAGACCAAATGTCCACTCTGCTAAAGAATAAAGTCAACCATTTTGATATTTCATGGAGGACAAAAGGGGTTATCATTAAATTATGCACCAGTTTTATGCTTTAATATTATATGAAGCAAAGTACAAAGTTAAGAGCTGTACTGTGCCTTAATCTATGAGACCATAATTCTCAAATGCTAACACAGAGCATAATATACTACAGAGAACTCCAAAATCATTTTAGTCATTTAAAAAAAAAACTATCAAGCAAGTCAATTAAATGACAGCTTGCTAGAGACTTAAAAGGACATATGCTTTAGTTTTACATAGCTTTGGAAATCTCCAGCGTCAAAAGTGATTTCTAAATACCATGAACTATAAAAAAGTAATTGAGTTTTCTAAATTGCTAGTGTCAAACTCCAAGCAAAGTTAAGACATTCATGAAATGTGGTCACTGTATGGCAAATATTCATCGTCGACAACAGTTTTCACCCATAAAGTACAAAGAATGACTTGTGTTGATTAACATAAAATCATGTGAAGAATTATAAGGCTATCTCAGAAGTAGTCTTTTATTATACAGATTTTAATAATAACAGTTATATGCATGTTAGAAGAGAAATCTACAAAATTTCAGTACAGAATGATTCTCAATTGTTATGTCAACTCACAACAATTGCAAAAATATGGTTAAGGCAAGCCTCAAGCTACTGGTATATCAGTTCTCAGAAAAAATATCTATCTATCTATGTATCTTTACAGAGAGAGAGAGAGAGAATCTCCAAATATAATATTTTATTTGAATTTAAAGGTAAAAACTGAAGTGAATGAAGATATTAGCTTTTAAAATAATAATTATCATGTGAGAAGCCAATATAGCACAGTGACAGAACTGATAGAGAATAAAGAAATGGACTTATAGACATGACTGATTTGGGGTCACTGGTTTTAAAACCTGTCACTATTTACACAGATCTCTAGAGGCATGCTTATCTTACTTTTGTTTCTCCATTTTTAGTCTGTAAGCTCTTTAAGTGCCTCAGATGTTGTTTACATGTGAAGTATTTATCTACATGTGAATATAAATGTTTATGCACCATAATGTATGCACTCATGTGTGCACACACATGTACACACACATGTATGCAGCATAAACAGAACAGCAAAAAATACCAAACTCCCAGAAGAGCCTTGACATTGAGTTTATAACACTTTTCCCACATATCACCCAAAGTATAAGCAATAAAATGAAAACAAATTGGATTTAATAAAATTTAAAAGTTGTTTATTAGAATTTATGCTCAACAGAGTGAAAGAAAATATTTTCAGATCATGTGTCTGAAAAGGGTTTACTGTGTAGAGTATCTGAAAAATATAACAGAACAACCAAAACGTTGCACAATTATTATAACTTCAATGTATATGTTTCCACAGAAAATGGAAAGAATGACCAGACCAGTATCATTAACCACTAGGAAAATGCAAATTAAAACTATAATGAAATATCACTTTCTATGCATTAAGAGAGCAATAATGAAAACATACACATACATAGACAGAGTAAATGATGGTGGGAATCTTGGGATCTTGGAATTCCAGTGTAGTTTGGTATCGCTTTCCTATAGTGTATTATGGCATTTCCTCTAAACATTAAGCATTGCAGTGCTATAAGATAGGGTAACCCCTATCATATACTGCAAATATCTGAAGCAATTATCTGACCAGATGTCTGTGTCCTCGTGTTCATAATAATAATAATAGTAATAATAATTACATTATCTAAAATATATAATCTAAATATTAACAGATTCATAGGTGACCAAATGTTATAGATGCATCACAATGGAAGAGTATTCACCCCCCAAGAGGCATGCAGTCAGTTCTCACAAATGCTATCGGAAGCCAGAAAAAGGAGCAGATATTTTGACTTAATTTACAGGAAGTACCTAGAGCAGTCAAATCATGGCATAGAATGTTGGATGATGGGAATGATAAAAAAAAGTACTGCACCAAGAGAAAAGAATTTCAGTTTGGGAAGACAGAGAAAAACCTGCAAAAGTGTGGCCCGGTTGCTGTGTAACCAAGTGAACGTACTGAGTGACAGGCAGGTAGACAATTAAAACGGTTTAGAAGAATGGTTTTTATGTTTTGTAGACCTTACCTCAACAAACAACCGATTGCTTAATGGAAGAAATGAAGCTTTTAACTCACACTAAGTTGTTGAATAAAACGTTTCCGTAATAGGAAGTTAAGAGGGGAGTCCTCTGTAGACTCGGCTTTTACCAGAGAAAGAGAGATAATGACTGACGATTTCACAGGCGTGGTTAGAAACACCAGAATCATCGATTTACATACCAGGGCTTTATTTGGTTGTGCATTCACATGCATTATTATATCCTACAAAGAGGGACAGACTGTGTGTGAGAAATAAAAGGAATTCATTATTTTCTCCCTATTTTAGTTGTATGTAATTTTCAGAGCACTTAGATACTCTCACGGGAAAGGACTCTTGAACTTAAGAATTTTCATCTGCAGTCTTTTAGCATGTTAAAGAAAACAAGGAAAGCTGGTGTTTTGTGAGGAATGAGACATAACAGATTTCTTTCTCCAGAAGGCTTGTTTTGAGGGAAGAAGCCGACTTCCTACATAAAGTTAAGGTGTATATAAGTCAGAACGCAGCTGAAAATCTCAGTACTTCAGACTCTGACTCCCACTGTCTGGGAAATTCCCCTTGCCCGAGTTCCTAACCTGTGAACTCAGGGCTGACTCTGTCAAATAGAAAGGAGTGTTTGAGTGGAGTGCGTTGTCGGATGATGTCTTAATAAAGCTTTGCGATGGTTCTACTTCTGCAAAGGTGGAAACGCAGCCATAGAAAGGTCAGGCTATTAGCACAAATAGCTTCTCTTAGCACTCAGCATTGAACTTGAAGGCAAAAAAAGGATTTGCCTGACCCCCTTCCCTTGAGTTGGAGCCCCCATGGCTTCTAAAGGGCAGTCTTAAATTCAGTTCCCTCCTACTCACAATAGAACTGCTGCTGAACTGGGGAGAAGAAATCACTGGAAAGGCAAGCTATTTTTTTTCTCTTAGCGCTGAATTTTATTTGAATTAAGTGTAAAATTTTGTGTGGGTATACATTTGTTTTGCTTTTTATTTCTCCTTGTTATTCCTAGCTCCCTTAATTAAATTATGTGAAGTGTACGGAAGAGGCCAAAATGTCTCTCTCCTGTTAAAATTGTGTGTGTGTGTGTCTGTGTGTGTTTACTCTTTGTGTTGATCATGGACTGATATAAGAGAGGCTGGAATTACATAGATCCTATACTGGTTTTGTTGTTGTTTTGTTGTTTGAGGAGGAGCATTTTCTTTATAAATATGGCCTAAAACCAGATTCTGAGGAGGGAGGTGCTACAATTTTAGGTGCACTCTTTTTTGAAGGAAGGAAGGAAGGAAGGAAGAAAGGAAGGAAGGAAGGAAGGAAGGAAGGAAGGAAGGAAGGAAGGAAGGAAAGGGAAAAGAAACCCACCACAGAAATCCTTCATTTGGAGTTCTCAATTTTCCGAAGCATGATAGAATCACCTAAAAAACTTGAAGAATATTGATGCTCAGGCCCCACCCTCCATTCCATCCACACCTGCAAGTCTTTGACATACAGTTTTAATGACTCTCCTCGTGATTCTGATGCACCCTGACCTCATCGACAGGTTTAAATGATCTCAACTCTTTAAAACAAGGGCATCACGACTTCTCCACTCCGAAGCCGGGTGGAGTTGTCAGACACCCACTGCTTTCACAAGTTCTGACACCTGTGGTGATGAAAATACCGAGCAGTTTGCTGTTAAAACTTACCACTAAGGAGGGGCTGGAAGGGTGGTGCAGCAGCGAAGAGCACCGACTGTTCTAGAGAATTCGGGCTTCATTCCTAGCACCCACGAGGGGCCTCAAAACTGCCCATAACTCCAGTTTCAAAGGATGTGATACCCTCTTCTGGACTCCGAGGGCACTTTTGGCCAGATCCTGGGCTTCTCCACAATGAGAGGAAACAGATCCACCCGTTTTCCTGCCGGGATATCCGAGATGTCCACTGCGCTTCAGGATAAATGAAAGCCTTCCCCATGCACCTTCCATTATAATGGAGACAGATACTGAGTATTTCCCAACAAGCCTAAGGGAAGCTGGGACCTCTTGCTATGAATATTTCCTTGAAGCAGGTCAAAACCTTCTGGAAACCTCTGAACTACTGATTTTCTTGAGATTAATTAGGACATTTGAGGTTCCTGGGAAGCAGTGATTCTAAACTGTGTTGAAGGCTATTCATCACGAAGACTGAGCTTTTTTTAGACTAATAAACATTGCTACCTGAACACAGATGGCGTCAAATCTTTAAACTTCTGTTCTGTTTCCTTGAATCTTGCTGTTGTTGCCATACTATTTTCAAAGCCACAACCATCCCTACAATTGCAGATTTAGAAGAGGGTTGGCAGTAATGTACTGGCAAACACAACTCCATCCCTAAGAAAGGAGGAAAAACAAATTTACTTCCCATTCCCAAGAAAAGCCGAGAACTGAGTTTCAGTATGCACAAAGGAAGCCTAGAGCATCCGAGAGAGAAAGATTTGTTTTGTTTTTATCTCTGAACGTTAAAACTCACGAGATAAAAGCAATTGCATCTCAAGGTGTTTGCTTCTCTAGTTGTAGAATATTTGTAAAATGTCAAGTTTGAGTTCTTTTTTTTTCTTTTTTGAAGAGATTTTAAAAGAGGCAATGGGTATCTTAGTAACTTTTCTATTGCTATGAAGACACCATGACCAAGGCAACTCTTATAAAAGAAAATATTTGGCTGGAGGCTTGCTTATAGTTTCAGAGGTTTGGTCCATTGTCATGGTGAGCAGCATAGTCATCCACAGGCAGGCTCTGGAGCTGCAGCTAAGAACTACATCCCAATACACGGGCAGAGAGAGATATACTCTCTCTGGTATGGGTGTTTAAAACCTTTAAGCCCAACCCCGGCAACGTACTTCAACCCACAAGGCCACATCTCCTAATTCTTCTAATTCATTTAAACAGTGTTAGTCCCTGATGACAAAGTAATCCAACATATAACCCTACAGTGTTGGGCGGAATCATTCTTCTTCAAGCCACCATAATAGGCTAAATTCAGCAGTAGCAATTATTTTTTTGAGACAACGGTGTTAATTTCGCCATGGTGATAAAACATTTGGAATCTCTGGAACCTGACTTTTTTTGGTGTTATTCCATCCTTTCTTGCTTTAGTTAACATTTTGATTCTGTCTTCAGATAACCCAAGGCTAATGGCAGCAGAGTTGGCACGTGTTGTTGCTAACCCACCCAGCAGAGCAGATTAGGACTATAGAGCTGATGGAATACCCTGCTTGTGACCATCCTTTTGTTCAATAGTGGATCTGTTGCAATTACAGATGAGCACATATTCTGAGTCTGCTATGTTGGAACAACTGACACATATCACTCAGGATTACCAGTTATGTTTACTAAAGATTATTACACACAAGCACACACACATATTTGAATTATTCCTCAATATTTTAGAGAAGGAATTCACCAGTTTGATGGAGAGGATGGAAAGCACAATCCTGTCATCACACTTTCTATCTGTTGTAATCATGCAGGCCATAAGTAGAAGCAGGTGACCCAGGCACCTCCTGATATGGCCAGTCTATCAGAGAAAATTTGTGTTGTGTCAACAAGGGATTTAGCTGCTCTTATACTAAGACATTAAGCAGTTAAGTTCAGAATGTTATAAGAACTCAGCATGCTGCTCTATTATTTCTATATGAAGGTTAAATCTTTTTGTTGGGCTATTTTGTGCACTGTTAGGCTGTTTCTTTTAAAAATTTTTCCTTGTATTATTTCTTTATTCCTTATTTTATATCTCGGTTTAAAACACTTCAGTAGTACGTGTGTGTGTGTATGTGTTTGCGTGTGTTTGTGTGTGTATGTTTGTGTGTGTATGCACATCTCTCTCTCTGTATGTGTGTGTTTGCGTGTGCATGTTTGTATGTCTGTATGTGTGTTTGTGTATGCACATGTGTGTCTGTGTGTGTGCATATTTGACTCTGATTTTCCAGAGTATTGATTGAATAGTCGTTCCTTCCAATTGAATCTTACTGTCAGAGTCAACATTTTACATAACACTAGAAAGTCTCCAAAAATAAAATACAATAATTTAAAATTTAAATCTGATGTTATCAAACTCAAACCCGTGTATATAGAGTTATCTCGCCGTGGCAGTGGTAGGCATATGCGTATTTATTAGTTCGACTATAGATCAAAGGTTTAAGAAAGGCTTGTAGATGACAGTGAGGTTTCCAAGATTAAAAAAAAAAAAAAACAGAAACTATGTAGCATTTGGAAGTAAAGACAAAGCAATTCATACTATAAATCATAATATTCAATGTTAAAAATCATCAACTGACAACTTAAAATTTCGTACAAATCAATTGACTTCTGTCCATTTTCATTCTGCTGCCTTTTCCCATTTCCCCCTCTCTCTGAAAATCTTCTACCTAAAAATCGCAGACACGGTTATAGGCCACTCTGGTAGAGGAAATTCTTCAACTGAGCTTCTCTCTTCCCAAGTGACTCTAGGTTTGATCAGGTTTACAATAAAACCAACCAGCACAGGTACATATATGGGCATATAGCTCATCACCTTCCTTCCACACAGAACCAGTGTACAGGTAAAGAAGCAATTCCAACCCCTGGGCTGCTTAAGAACTACATAGAAACCCTCATGGGAAGCTTATTAGAGTAAGTCTGAATCTTGTATTCTAAGTTTGGTGCTATAGGAATTAACTTTTTTTTTTTCCTGATAAAAGAACTAAACATGATCTCAGAGCCACAAAGGGCTATTACGTTTGAATTAAATGATCCCATGGGATTTTTCAAGGCACTATACCAGAAGCAAGGCTTTTAGACTTGAACCTTGACTCAACCAGTATGAAGCAGTCTCATCATGGCACAGAAAGGGCTTCACAAGCCTCCGTTCCATTTACATTTGAGAAAATTGGCGACTGCATCCCACCAGCACCTGGCATGTCTTACCAACACAAAGGGCTGGAGCTGTGGTGTTCTATGTCAACCTTATTTTGTTTCTTTGTAAGCCATGTGAGTGTCGAACTGGAGGGATCAAGTAGCTTAGCAATTAAGTCCTTTAAAGCCTTACCACCAGGCTGAAAAGGAAATGAATGTCAAGATCTGCCGACTGGGTAATCAATTTGATTAGGAGAAATGTTCGTGGGTGAGAACACTGGGAGAGGAAGTGACAATCTACCGTGGCTGGTGAAGCAAACAATGTGTGTGCTTAATTGCAAAGCAGGAGGCCCTTATCCGCTGGCAGTGATGCCCACCCCCCACGTGCCTTTGTTTGTTTTAATAACAAATCATTACAGCAGATGGAGGGGCAGTGTGCTAGGCAGAAATGAGGTGCCCCCGGGTAGGCTGTCTGACTCCTGATTTTTAGGGTGCTGAAGCTCTGGGGTGCTACAGCCTCACCTTCTTCTTTGCAAGATGACCTGTTTGAAGGAAGTCAGTATTCAGAGTTGGCACCCCTAGGCTTCTGTCAGCATTTCTAGTCCAGCTACTGAAACCATCACAGAGCCATTTGGTGAATGACTGTGGTTCAAAGATTCCCTGATTCCTCTGTATAGCATCCTCTAGGCTTCTCAGCACTCTGGAATGCTTTCTCCTCTCTCCTTCACTGAAGTGCATATCTGACTGGTGATTTGATGGCACCTTCGCCAACCCTCCAATTCTTGTTCCCTTTATTCAAGCATTTCTCCTAAGATTCTTGCATCTCTGCAAATTGGGATCTACTTCTTAGAGAACCTAAGGTAACAGATCTTATTTTCCTCATTTGTGAAGTAGGAAATATTCCTTCATGCCTTCATTGCAGAGGTGTCATGACGATTAAAGGAGATGTAGGAAGAAAGTTGTCAATGAGCCCAGGTAAATGACCAGGAATTACAGAAACAGCAGCTGTTGGCCAGGGTTGCTCTACTGTACAACATGCAAGCTGAACTGCATGCAGCCTTGGTACTTGACTGGAACCCCTTTCCCATAGGACATGGAGGGGTCGAGGGCACGCTCAATTGCCTATCACATGGGCTTTGGGCTACCTAAAGCACAATATGAACCTGAAACATTTCTGAGAAATTCAAGTGTTTTTCAGGATGATACAGAAATAACCAAGAAAGGTTAAAATCAGGTTTTTCTATGACGCATAGAAGAGATTTAATTCTCTGGTCCTTTGAACTTTTGGATTCTAGTAAGCACATCACCTCTCCCAGTAATTCTTTCGTTTGAGTATTATTTCTACTTGTCAAGTGTTACACTGTGTTCCCTGTTAAAAGAATCAGCGAGCAAGTGGAGAACATCAGAGGAAGGGCTCTTCTGTGTATGGACTGAGCCCATGGCAGAGTGGCCTACCTCTGAAGTGTTTGTTCTAATAAATAGTGAGGAAGAGCCTCACGTACAGCCTGGCACAGGAGATGGCAATCTTTTTTTTTAATTAGATTTGTTCTAGTCACTTGGGAGTCTTATAAATTCATATTTAATTAAGAAAATATAATGTAACTCAAAGGTCTAAACTGGGCACAAAGCACAATTATGCAATGGGCACATATAAAGAATTACATGTTTCTAGACAGACAAGCATTTTCAAAAGGTTAACTGGCCAAAAAAAAAAAAAGTGGAATTAGATGGTGAGTTAAGATTATCAAGTTGGGTGTACCACGAGGATGTCAGTCATCTCTCAGCAATTCTGAAAGAAGAGCCCATACACAAACTTCTACCTAAGTCTTCAGAATAGTTACACTTTTGTTTTTTACTGGCCACTGATAGTTTTGTTTGTATTAGAGTAAGCTACAGCATAGATGATATATGTCTCTACCCCAGCTTCTCACTTTCTCTTAGTATAGGTGAAATATCGTATCTTAAATCCTTTGGATTATCTTTGTTCTTTGTATCTGTTTGTTGTTGAATGGTTTCTATTTCCATGTTCAGTCCTTACTCTGAAGAAGTCAAGGTGAGTCTTCACATAGCTAAGTCTTCTAAACCTTAAATGAGTTTCTTTACCAAGACCAGCCCCATAAACCTTCCTCCTCTATCCATTTATCTCCTCTTTACATTGGGCTGTCTATCTTACTGCGATTTTCACCAGAAACAAAGTTTACTCTGTTGTCCCATTGAGCCAAGTGTTTTTCTAACCTTCTTGTCTTTTGACCTTGGGCCTGTCACAGTGTCCGTTTCTGTAATGTGTTTGCTCAGCAAGATTTTAATATAAATTCTCTGGCTCCCAGGTGGAGAGCAGCCTTTTGCATAACTCTCCTAGTACCATCTGGTAAGGCGACTTAGCATGCTGTCTGAAACTGTCAAAACTTTGAACCCCATTGTGCTTCTATTAGGAAAGACTCACAGATGCTAGTCTTTAATATTCATTTTTATTTTAATTTGGTATTTTCAAATAGAAAAGAAATACATTTTTCTCTTGTTTGAAGGTAAGAGCTCAGGGCTATTGGTATAGAATACAAGGACCTTACAGGAGTCTTAGAGGAGAATTTGGTCCAGTTTACAAAGAAAACAGGTAAGATACTGAAAAGATATCCAGGAAGGAGTCAGAGCTGGCTGATACCCCAGTGTGCACCCAAATTCAAGGGATGCTTTGCTTTCAGAGAGTGTGTAATGCAGCCTGCTCTTTCATAGCATACAGCCAGAGACTAGTATAACAGCCAGGAAGCTAACACATTTTTGAGCAGCCTGACTGGTTTAGATGTCAGTGACTTGCCTAGGACCTGATACGTACATGCAAGGGCATTCTTGAAATATATCATATGCTTAATAAGGTGAACCAAAGACTAAATGCCAGGGCTTAAGGATTCTCAATCAGAAATATCTTTAATATTTAGTTTGGCAATACTATTTTATCAATTTAAATTCAATCAAAGCTTAATTTTTAATTTTAAGCATAATATTTAACTTCGGGTATCTAGAATACTTGTATTATTTTTTTCTCTGTTTATGTATGGTCTTTCTTATAATTAAAGCATAAAAAATTTACAACTTACAAAGAAGTCAAATCCTATCATGGAGATGATTATATTATTGCAAAGGTCACTGTGTTTAGGGTCCTGGAGAAGTCCCACAAAATGCCACCATTCATGTATGCAATCAGCCAGAGCATTTATTATCTCGAGAATAGAAGTACCAGCCTGTTGGTCCACGCATCCAACATAAAGGCAAATGACTAATGGTAACCCCCAAGAAAAGTTTACAGGGTCTTTTATACAATTAAAGGAATTCTAAAAGCAGTGTGGTCATTTTTATCTAAGATTGACTTACACAAGTGGCACTTATATTATTACAGTTCTAATTGGTTAGGGCTAACAGGGGTTGGCTAAGGGTATAGCTTTTACAGTCTTGGGTAAGTCTGGGCAAGTCCAAGTTTTGTCCTTATTTGGTTATTGCCTTAAGGTAATGGGGAGTATGGTTTGGTCATGGTTACATGCAGTTCTTCACCTGCTCACTGTCAGGGGCAGTGGTGATTGGCTGCTCATTGTTCATGTCTTCCTCAGAAACTGTCTTGTTCTGTTTCAAGAGGCAGGAACTGAGGCCTAGTTCTTAACTGAGTTATTAGGGGCCTGTCATGATATTTCTCTGCACCTCTCAATTGCTCCCTGGGGAAGAGATATCCTTTGTCACTCTTTTATAGTAAGAATCACGCCCTCTTCACTTGAGAGATGATGGTCTTTGTTCTACAGAAATTTTTAGCATCAAAAGGCCACATTTCTTGTCAGTCTTCATGTCAGCACTATTGGGGTCCTACCCAGAAAGTCCTTTTCTGTGCCAGTGGATTCAAGCATATTCCTTATTTTCACTCTGTCAGGCTCAGGATATCAAGTCTAATGTTTTGGTCTTTGATCCACTTGAGGTTTTGTATGAGGTGACAGATAAGGATCTAGTTTCATTCTTTTACCTGTAGTTATCCAGTTTGATCAGCACTATTTTGTAGCATGAATAATAAAAACCCAGAGAAGATATTGGGGTCCAGCCTGAAGATCAGAAAAGCAAAGCAGCCAACCCATCAGAGAGCTCTTACCTCTATGAAATCAACCGGTGCGGCGGTTTTGCATTCTGGTCTTCAGACAAGAATTATTTATTAAAAACCAACAGGCTGTAGGAGTGTGGGTTTATATGTGGTCCCTTAATTCTATTACATTGATCAGTGAGCCTGTTTTATTGTAAATTTCATGGTGTTTTTTATTACTCTCGCTCTGTACTTGAAATCTGAGATGGCGAGATCTACCACACATTTTTGTTATTGATGATGAGAACTGTCTTGGCTATTCTTTGTTTCTTGTGTTTCCAAATCAAATTTAAGATTTGTTTTAAATTTCTATGAAGAGTTGAATTAGAATTTTGATGAGGATTCCATTGAATCTGTAGATTATTTTGACAGGACGTCCATTTTCACAATACTTTCACAATTTTTAATACTACCAAACTAAGAACACAGGACATATTCCAATATTCTAATCTTATTCAATTTCTTTCTTTGGTGTTTTAAGTTTTGACTGTTCAAGTTTCTCAATTTGATGTGGGAGTGTCATATATCAATCTGTTGATTTCATTGGCTGAGCAATAAAAGAAACTGCTTGGCTGGCCCTTAGCTTAGAGCATAGATGGGAGGAGGAAACAGAATAGAATTCTGGGCGGAAGAGGAAGTGAGGTCAGACTCTGCTCTGCTCCCGGAGAGACCCGACAGCTCTGCTGGAGCAGAGACGCCATGCTCAGCTCTCCCAGGCAGCTGCAACCCACGATGGACTTAGGCTAGAATCTTTCCGGTAAGCGCACCTTGGGGTGCTTACACGCATTATTAGAAATGGGCTAGACCAGGTGCGAGAATTAGCCTATAAGGGCTAGAGTATGGGCCAAGCAGTTCTTTAAATGAATACAGTTTGTGTGTTGTTATTTCGGGCATAAGCTAGCCAAGCGGCCGGGGTGTTGGGGACGCAGCCCCGCCGCTCCTATTTCAACAGATGGCGCCCAGACGTGTGGCTAACTGAAACCACAAAAAGCCTGAGAAAGCTTGGGAAAGAGTAAAGCATGTTTGTTTTCTTGGTAGCAACAATTTTTCGGGTCTGCTTCGCTTGCTAGAGGCAAGCAAGCGCTCTCATCTAAGAGAGGCTTCCTGACTCAGCTTCAGCTGCAAAACCCTGCAGCTCATTAAGAGGTCCTGCCACGAAACACTTAAACGGTGTTGGTGAAAAGCTGAACGCATGCTTTTCGGTTTTCAGCCGTAGCAGGAAAAAAGTTGTGCTGTTTAAAAATGCCGGCTTTCTGGGCCGTCCTGCCAGGGCAAACTCTGACTGAGGCAGGAGGGCCAACTACCGAGAGAGGACTTGACTGTTGTCTGTTGTA
The DNA here is from genome assembly GCF_014885135.2 of Alexandromys fortis. Taxonomy (NCBI): domain Eukaryota; kingdom Metazoa; phylum Chordata; class Mammalia; order Rodentia; family Cricetidae; genus Alexandromys; species Alexandromys fortis. Next base: position 4,386,861 of record NW_026067913.1, on the reverse strand, counting down.
GCTCGCTGGCTGGCAGGGACCTTGAAACGCCATAGAATTGTGGCTATAAACATGGCTACAGCCTGTATCTCCGCCATGAGGCTGGAAAGCTAAGGAATGGACTGGATCTAGCTGGCAAAGCCACGGCTTTAATCCTACTCATATTGCTCAGTAATTTAAAGGCTCGTGTGGTCAGAAAAAGAGAGATATACAGTAAAGAGATTCAAAGACAAAGAAAATGTTTAAATGATTTACAGTGTGTTAAAAATATATGCAAGCTAAAAGTTAAAAGTTCTTAAAAAAAAATAAGAAAAAGAGAAGTTGTGTGTGGTAGTACACGCCTTTAATCCCAGTGCCTAGAAGGCAGAGACAAACAGATCTCTGTGAGTTCAAGGTGTGGTAGCAAACACCTTTAATCCCAATGCCTGGGAGGCAGAGACAGGCAGATCTCTGAGAGTTCAAGGAGAGCCTGGTCTACAGAGTTATTCCAGGTCAAAGAGATACAGAGAATATAAAAGTAAAAATAAACGAAATAGAGGTTAAAATAAAGCGTACAAAGATGGAAAATACACAGAGAATCTTGATACTGTATACTATTATGCTCTCTTTGAATTGTTTGAATGCTGAGGAAGGAGCAACAGCTGCCAAAAGATATTTGTTTATAAATGCTGCTGAACTAATCCAACGTAGAGATTTTGATGCCTTGACTTTGAAATTTGGATCTAAGGACATGATACTTTGGAAAGGAGTTTCTTTTTTTGTTTTCACAGAGGATGAGACCCTGTTCATTTCTTCTATTCCGATATGGTATGATGGACCACGCCCTCCTGAACGGTTGCTGTGAATACCTTCAGAAAATTGCTTCGCTCAACTGCCAACTGAGATGAAACTAGCACACAGGTTATACCATGAAAGACCTAATTAACGACGCCCCCATTCAGCAGGAAGCAGTTTGGAGAGAAAAAACTGCGCCCATGTTCCCAAATATGGTTTATAAATGTTCTTTTACATTTAAAGGGGGAGATGATATAGGTATGAATAATTTACATTGATATGGATTTTGCTTTAGTGATTTAAATTTAAGGTTAATTTTGTAATGTATATAGGTTGTTAATGAATAATCATTAATAATAGTTAAGTTTGTAGTCATGTTAGTTAAGATTTTCTAGATGTGCATAGATATATTTTAGATAGGCATTCTTCATATTTTTCAAAGATTATAGAATATGGCATTTTAAATGTTTTAATAACTTAGGACTTTTCATGACAATGAGACACTCTGCTCCTGGCAGCACCAATCTACTTCAAGAGGAAGATGGGCATCGAAGAGGATCCTTATGGAGTTTGATAGCCATTTGGGCAAGAAACTGCTCTTGCCTGGACTATTGCATAAACTGGACACAGAGAACCCGCAGAGAGAGGACTGCTGAACTTGCCTAAAGGTGAGATGATCTTTCGGGGTTCCTGATTCATGAAAGAGTCTGCAAGACATTCTTCAGGACAAGCAGATAGTGACTGCCTTTGAAATTTCCTGCTTTGTGGAAATGTCTGCTGGAAACTATGGGCCTGTAGGCCGAAGATGGATGCCCCAACGGTACAGAGGAACTTTGGGTGACTGTCCAGGCAGCGAGATGTCTCTGTCATTTCTAGAGCTTTGGATGTTAAGTTAAAGCCTTCTTTTTTTTTTTTTAAACAGAAAAAGGGGAAGTGATGTGGGAGTGTCATATATCAATCTGTTGATTTCATTGGTTAAGTTATAATAAACCAACTGCTTGGCCTCAGCTTGGAACATAGATGGGAGGAGTAAACAGAATAGAATTCTGGGCGGAAGAGGAAGTGAGGTCAGACTCTGCTCTGCTCCCGGAGAGACCCGACAGCTCTGCTGGAGCAGAGACGCCATGCTCAGCTCTCCCAGGCAGCTGCAACCCACGATGGACTTAGGCTAGAATCTTTCCGGTAAGCGCACCTTGGGGTGCTTACACGCATTATTAGAAATGGGCTAGACCAGGTGCGAGAATTAGCCTATAAGGGCTAGAGTATGGGCCAAGCAGTTCTTTAAATGAATACAGTTTGTGTGTTGTTATTTCGGGCATAAGCTAGCCAAGTGGCCGGGGTGTTGGGGACGCAGCCCCGCCGCTTCTTATTTCAACATCAATTTCCTAGAAATTCTGTGATATTTTTAGGTAATTTTGAATGGTATTACCTTCTTGATTTGATTTTTCTGTTTTCATTTTGTATCATGCTAATTTGCTGGATGTACTTACCTGCTGTAGGAATTTTCTGGTGGAATCTATAGTATATTTTATGGATAGAATCATATTATCTTCAAAGATAATTAGACATTTTTATTTTTGTACCCCCTTGTCTCTTTTACCTGTCTTACTGTTCCAGCTAAGACTTGGTCTTCTATGTTGAACATGGTAGAAAGATTGGACATCTTTGTCTTGTTCCTAATTTTATTGGAAATGCTTTGAGTTTTCCTCCATTTAGAGTGATGCTGGCTGTGTGATTCTTGTATATCAGCTTTATTATGTTGAGATATGTATCTTGTGTCCCCATTGTCTCTAGGAATTTTAAAATGAATGGATATTGGATTCTGTCACAGATTTTTTTTTGCATCTAATGAGCTAATCGTGTGTTTTCTGTCTTTTATTCTATTTATATGGTAAATTGTGTTTATTGATTTACTAAGTTGAATCATCCCTGGCTCAGGGGACAGGAGTGATGTGCAGATATGGTAGAGTCAGAGCAGCCTGAGAATTTCTCCCAAGAAAGGATTCATATTTGATAAAGCAACAGCCTTTCCTCTTCAGTACCACACAGAGGTGTTCTTTAATGAATTATTTCATTTGTATACAGCTTGGAAAAGTTAGGATGTTTGTATTCTAAAGTGTTGGACAACAAGACTTTTAAGCATTCATCTTTAAAAAATAACACGGAAGTGTTAGCATTTGTAGTTAATGCATTGGCAGTTTCAGCCATTCATTTGAAGGCAAAACCATGACTTCTGGTATTATCTGCAGGCCTATGACCATTCTCTACAGTCCTGTGAGCCAAAGGTCATGTAAAAATTTATGACTGTGGACAATCTTTTCTTATATATTGAATCCTGGAAAACAAATGAGAAAGTGACTTAAATTTTGAACTCTGCTTGTAAAGATAAATATTGAAAAGAAAAAGATATTGCTATTATTTTGAACATTCTTCCAATGAATATTTAATATCTCAGAAAGCTCTGAGAGAAATATCAAATTTTGTACTCATGTGTTCTATTATTCTAGCGATTAAGATTGATCCTAAAACAAAATCCTTCCTTGGCTTTGAAATGTCTCCTATATTACTTGATCTGATGGGCTGGATTTGCAAGATTAGCAGAATTTCACTATTTGTATTGTGATTTACTTGAATATGGATTTGGAACTATAAGACACAGCAAACTACTTCTTGTTATTTTACAAAGTTTTGTGAAGATGTAATGATGTATGCATGTGATGATATGTTCAGTGTTTTAACTAAACTTTATTAACCCTTCACTATGTAGAGGGATTGAGTTCATTACATTGTTGTTTGTCTGTTTTATTTTGACCTTGGGAAGATAGATATTATTTTATATGTGGAAAAAATGAGACCATTGAGAGATGAAATGAGAAACATGAAATTCCATAGCTAGCTATTAGCAGGGCAGGTCTACAAAGTCTTAAACACATCATAACCAACCTGAACGCCACACTGTTCTCTTTGTGAGGAAGGTATAAATTCTCTTACATTCCGTCATATCTGCCTGCAGGAGTCTTTTTTTATTATTTTTTTATTGAGCTCTACATTTTTCTCTGCTTCCCTCCCTGTCTTTCCACTCCCCTTCAACTCTCTCCCAAGATCTTCATGCTCCCAATTTCCTCAGGAGATCTTGTCTTTTTCTACTTCCCATCTAGATTAGATCTATGTATGTCTCTCTTTGGGTCCTCATTGTTGTCTAGGTTCTCTGGGATTGTGATTTGTGGGCTGGTTTCTTTGTGTGTAGTCTTACCTGCTGACTGGCTGCTGGGGCTGCAATGTGCAGAGGAGGAACACGGGATGTGCCCAGTGGTCTAGGCCCTAGATAATGATTTCCAAGAAATCCTCAAGTTCTAAATTGCTTTTTAAAATGCCTAATTTTTATTTCAAAATATATGCCCATATGCCATTGTTATTTTGTCATGACACTGGAAACTGTAGATAGAAAAGATGTGAATTTAGTTCTCACTCAGATCCAATTGTTTTGCTTTCTATTTCTCAGAATCAGAGCAGCTCTATTAGAAAAGAATTAATCTACCAATTATTTCAACATCTAATACAAACCCTTCTCAACCTATCCTAAAACAAAGAAAAAACTGAAGGGAATACTTCTAATTTTACTTTCTGAAACTGTTGTTATCATTATGTTCAAACCAGACCAAAAATTATAAGAGAAAAAAAGCAGGCCAATATTCTTGGAAAAAAAATCAACATTACTTCACAATTTGTGAGATAACCTAGACCCAGAAAGATAAATATCATATGTACTCACTCATATCTGTCTCTCTCTCTCTCTCTCTCTCTCTCTCTCTCTCTCTCTCTCTCTCACACACACACACACGCACTTTACTTTTAAGGAAAAATGCTAAACCTAATATTTTTTTAAATTTCAAAATATAAAATCAGTTTGTAAAATGTAGTTGCATATCTTCATACTAACAATGAACTATCCCTCTCCAAATTAATAACACTTCAAATAATAAAATACTTCAAATAATAAAATAAAATGAATTTAACCAAGGAAGTGAAAGACCCACACACTGAAAAGTATAAAGTAAGAACAAACAAGATAAAAAAAAATGAAGTAAAATCTGGATTAGGAGAAAATAGTTATAAACTGTGCATCTGACTGAGGGTTATGATCCAAAATATGTGAGGGGCTCATAGAACTTGATAGTAACAAAATAACCCGATTTTGATAAAAAGGACAAAGGATCGGAATAAACATTTCTCAAAAGAAATACAAATGCCTACAAGGATTGCAAAGGTACTCTGTATCACTAATCATCAGGAAAATGTAAAGCAAAGTTACAGAGATCTCACCTCATAACTCATAGAATGGCTGGAAAAATGTCAAAAGATAATTGCTAGGGTGGTATGTAGAATAAGAATCCTTTATAAATTGCTGGTAAGAGTGTAAAGTGGTGCAATCCTTAAGGAAATAGTAAAAAAAAAAACTCTCAAAACTAATATTGGACCTATAATATAATCCAGCAACTCATGTTTTGGTCCATATTTAAAGGAATATAATTAGGATCAGGAGGCACTATCTGCACAGCTACTTTCATTGCAGCATTATTTACAATAACCAAGGAGTAGAAAATAATTTAAAAAATCTCTTGACAGATTAATGGATAAAGAAATCATGGTAAGTGTACAATAGGATATAAAAATAAAACTTCAAGACACTGAATAAATAAATTGAGAAATTCAGCAAATAGAAAGAGTGCCTATGTTTATGGATTGGAAGAATTAATTCTGAAAATGGCCTCACTAAACACAATGTGCCAATTCAGTGCAAGCCCTATTCCAATGCCAAGTCCTGTATTTGTAGATATAGGGGGAAAAAAAGCTTAAAATCTATGTGGAGGCACGCACACAGACACACAGACACACACACACATACAAATTCCAGAAAAGCCAACACAATCCTGGACAAAAGAGTACAGCAAGTGTATCACCAAAGCTGATTTAAAACTATACTACAGAGACAGTAATAAAAACAGCATGGTACTGGCAGCAAGCAGTCATACAGATCATAGAGTAGAATGGAGAACCCAGATGTGAGTACACACAGCCATAGCTACAGGATCTTTGACAGAGATATCAAATTTTACATTGCCAAAAAAGCAGAATCCTCAACAAATGCTGTAAGAAATTTGAATTTCAACATGCAGAAAATGTGGAATGCACCTCTTTTCCTGAAGAAACTCTTCTTCAAATAAAAAGAAAACAAAAACTTTAAATATCAAGGAAACAAATAGTCAAATTTAAAGATGGGAGGGGGGTTTAGGGAACTGAAAGGAAAGTTCTCAAAAGAATAAATACAATTGGCTAGAATACACTTGAGAAATTGTTCAATATCTTCAGCTTCAGGAAAATGAGGTCAAAATTATCTGAAGATTCCATCTTACATCAGTGAGACTAACCATCATACAAATGACAACAAACATTTGGGGAAACGGAACCCTTACTATTGATAGACAGGTAAACTAGTGCTGCCATTTTGGAAATCAGAGTGGGAGTTTCTCCAAATACTAGAACTAAAATGATCACATGACTTACTATATCACAGATATTCACTCATCTATGTTCATTACTGCTCTAATAACAACAGTTAAGAAACCAAATCATCCTAGAAGTCCATCACCTGATGAATGGATAATAAAAATGTAGTGCACATGTACAACATAATATTAATCAGCTACAAGAAGGATGGGATTATGAAATTATTATATATTGTATGGGAGTTTGGGGAGAGATATTCTTAAGGTTTCTCACCTCCTCTCAAGAAAAGGGTGACTATGTGAACCAGTGGATACGTTACTTACCTGGATTATGGGAATCATCAGGCAGTCACCTCAGAAATGTTGCATTGTCAGAGAAATCAAGCTGAAACTGGACGAGAAGGGCCTTCCCTGTAACTAGCATGGTGGTGGTTTTAATAAGAATGTCCCCCGTAGGCTCGGATGTTGAATAATGAGTTTGCATTTGGCAGTGCCGTTTGAGGAGGCTCAGGAGGTATGGCCTTGTGGAACAAAGTAAACAGTGGAGGAGGGTTTTGAGGTTTCAAAAGCAAGACACCATTCCCAGTTGCTTTTTCTGATTCCTGCATGAAGTTGGAGAGTTGGGCTTGCCAACCGTTCTTGCCAACATATCTGTCATCTGCTGACATGAGTTACCCACTATGATGGGGTCTTGTCCCTCTAGAACAAAAAGCCCCCCAATCCCTTCCTTTTATAAGTTGCCTTGATTGTGATTATAACTGTAAAAATAAGTAACTAATACAAGTGTCTGTAATGCTTGAAGGTGCTATGCCATCTTTTGGAGAAGAAAAGGCCAGATGTAGGTTCCATTTGCTATAGTACTGAACTGGATGCCAGGTTACATCCACTAACGCACTTGGGGCACAAACGTTGCAGGAGTAACCATCAGCTTCCTGGTCGACTTGGAGACCCGTTGTATGGGAGAGAAGGTATGACTAGTACGGTAAAACTGATTGTGGTGGCTTTAAAAAGAAATGGTCCCCAAAGGGAGTGGCACTATTAGTAGGTGTGGCCTTGTTGGAGGAAGTATGTCACTGTGAGGGTGGGCTTTGAGGTCCCTTTCTCAAGCTTCCTCCAATGTGACAGTCAGTCTACTTCCTATTGCGTGAAAGCTATAGCACTCTCTGCTACAGCAGCATGTCTGCCTGCAAAACGCCACGCTCCATTTTATGATCATAATGGACTGAATCTCTGAAGCTGTAGGTGAGCCATCCTCAACTAAATGTTTCCTTTATAAGAGTTGCCATGGTTATGGCTTCTCTTCACGCAATAGTAAACCCTAAGGCACTGATCAAAACCCTTGACTAAGGAATCACCAGACTCCATAGGGGAACCTACCAATGATGTTTTTCTAAATGGACATATAATTATGCTGCTTTGTAAATATTTATGTATATAATCATAGACTAGGATAGTTCTCAGCCTTGGTCAAAGTGGAGAGTCTTAGCTAGTCAAAGTTCTGAGAATAAAGAACCTTTAGGTGTTTGGCCTATAATGATACATCTGTGCCCCTTTCTCTAAGTCTCATGGAATATCTATCATGGAAGAGGCAATGGGAAGATTGTAGTAGCCTGAGAATAGAGGAAAGTGTTGTGAAGCATGTTTTCTGTATGTAATATGCCCATTGTAGTCATGAACATAAACACCTATGGCTACCTACACAAGACCGGCATAACAAAAAAAAAAAGATGAAACATGGAAAGGAGAGGCATGAGGGTATTTGGGGACCAGTTGAGAAAAGAGAAATCAATTGGAAGGAAAATGGGTTGAGAGAGGGCACTTAGGGAGAAATATGAACACAGTATATTGTATATAACTATGAAGTTGTCAAAATAAAATTAAAATGCTGTGCTGTACACTTAAACATGCACCATTTGCAAATTATACTATTGAAAAAAAGCGATAAGTCAATTTCATAGAAAATAGCTATAAACTAGCTATAAGCTTAGGTTTTTCTATTAATTATAGTGCGCACTCTCTTAAAGACTGATGGATTGATCTATATATTTATGAGCTCCATTTCTTTCACTTTACATTTTCTCGCAGAGAAGCACCACGTTCTATGTTAGTGCTCCGTTTGCTAAGACGTGGAAGAGCACACGTCTCATGCAGTTAGCTTGTATGCTGGCTCCCTTTTATGTCAGCTTGACACAAGCTAGAGTCATTTTGGAAGAGAGCTCCTTAACTGAGGAAATGCCCACAGCAAGCTGACCTGTGAGCAAGCCTGTACCCAGCTCACTGTGGGCAGCGTCATCGCTGGGCAGGGGATCCTGTGTGCTCTAAGAAAGTAGGTTGAGCAATCCATGTGGGTGTTGTGGGCTATTTGATCATAGTGTGAACCCTGAGATTGCATTAAATAAAATCAGTCATAGGTCTAGAGGTGGAGCAACCAACCAGTTAATTGGAAGTAACCACAGAGTATGAGGGGAAAACCTGGAGATCAGAAAAAGAGAGGTACAAGAAGTAGAAAGAGAGGGACATCCGTTGGGGGAGCTTTGTTTTCAGACAAAGGAGAGTATGGTGTCTTTCTGAGATAATGGGAGAGGTGCACTGGCTGCTTTCTCTGCTTCTCTGAGGTAGCAGGTTTATACTCCAGCATCTGGTTCCTGGGTCTTTATTGGTAAAATAAAAGAATAAGGACTTAATTAAACCATTTGTCTCCCTATGGGGAGGCAGCTGACATGTCTGGATGCGAAGGCTCCTTGACCTGCAGCAGCAGCAGCAGAGGTAGTGGCTGTAGAGATACAGTAAGCAGCTGAGGCAGTGGCAGGATCAGGTGTTGCTGCTGGGCAACAGATATAAAGACAATGGGGAGCAAGCCAGTAAGCATCACTCCTTCACGGCTGCAGTATCAGCCTCTGCCTCCAGGTCCCTTCCTGAACTTCTCTTCATGACAGAGTGTGATCAGGACATACAAGCTGAAGTAAACACTTCCCACCCCAGTGTACTGTTTAGTCACAATATTTATCACAGCAGCAGAAACAACTAAGACAGTCTAGTTAATTGTATTTTGTTTCTGTGGCTGAGGAAATAATATATTGATTAATTAACCTCTAAAGCACAGTAGAGAATAGGGATATGGACAAGTAATCCTTTGCCATTTACCATTAAATGGGTGATCTTAAAATTGCTTCAGTGGTTTCCGTTTTATGAGTTTGTACATTTCCTCATAGGATTGGGTTTAATTTTTATATTAGTAGTTCAGTTGTGTATTAAATGATTTAATGTAAATAAAGTGTCATAAAATATTTATCACTTCTGCTAATGCTTTTGTGATATGTGATCATGTGTTTCTGTGTGATGTATGGGTACTTCCTCGTGTAACTTCTACAAACACCCCTGCTGCTGCCGCTTGTGGCTGAACAGGAGCCAGGCAGTGTGAAGCACACCGTGTCCCTGCCAAGAGACACCAGATTTTGTTTAACCCAGCTCTTACTTTATAGATGGAGGCTCTTTGATCTCATCTACAACGGTGAAGTAAAATTCCCAAGATCACACGCTTAACTGGTCATCAGTTCAGAGCTCATGTGGATTTGATCATATAAAGGAACAGACAAACCCAAGTGTTATTTTATGTCACTCTTTTACCAAAGTTTATGCTCATAAAATAATAATAATAATAATAATTTAATAGTAATAAGCAATACAACTATCTAGACTTGCTAAGTTACTTCCCTTTGGAAGAGTCGAGTGTGATATATTTTCAAATGCTAACTTTTTGGAACATGTAAACAAATAAAATAATTATATGTGACTTTAAGTTTCCTTTAGAGCTTTAGATATGGTGAAGCATAGTGCTCTTAACAGCATCTCCCTGGGTCTGATACTAGGTCAAACTCATTTAATATTATGTTAATCTTTATAGGAAAGTGGTTGTAGCTTACAGTTTATGACAGAAGGTTAAATCTAGTGTCCCAAATCCCAGGGTAGGAAATCAAGCTAAAATTCTCACATAACAATCATTCCCAAGCCTTATTTCTTCATAAATTGTTCCCTTACCACACTAAATTTCCTTTCATAATGATCACTTTTATTTCCATCTTTACTCTCCATTCTAAAAATTAAGATGCTAACATCCAACACATGTTCTTTTAAAACATATCTTATTAAATACTAGGGGCTTTCTTCTAGCCAATTTGTTAAATGGTCTTAAATGGAAGTTGTTTTAATGCTCCTGGCCACATTTAATTTTAAGGGGCATAAAACTGTAGCTATTGTGAGAGCCTTTGTTTATTATTGGTTAATTTATAACCAGATAGAAAAGGAAATGAAAAGTTGAATCCTAAAGCTAGTAAACTGTACTTATTTTGTTCTGAAATAGCAAAACACACTAGCTTAGCTCCCCAATAACCTGGAACAAACACATTTAAAACCATGGCCACAACACTATGACAGCCTTGTTAAAAGAGATGACTGAAATCTACCATTACCAAAGTTTCATTCATTTTTGTGTTTTGGCATTTGGTGCTTTTCTTTCCCCAGAATGGGATCACATCTGAGTATTTGCAGAGATTTAGGAACAGACCCTTTGTCCTAGATCCCAGTTGTTTCTGAGAGTTTACCAAGTTTTGGAAGTTGTATTACAGTTTAAAATTTTTGTTCCATTGTCAAGGGAAATGTCCCTGACAAAACAGAAGGTGTTTGCAGTCTACAGTGAAACAGCTGCTTACAAATGAATGTGTGCTTGGATTCTTTGAACTGAAGAACTGGGACACCATAGAAGAAACACTGTAAATGCTCAGGATTCGGACAGGAGAAACCTGTCCAGGTTCTGTGCTCTGGAAGACCAGAAATGACTGGCTTGACAAAAGTCCAAAAGTATTTTGCCTTGGTATAGAGTAAAATAGATATCCCATTTTTGCAATATAATAACCAGAATCAACTAAGTTTATGTATTGTTTAATACACTGAGAATGTGAGAGTCCTAGTGTACATTTAAGTCCATTAGACTTTTGTTCTTATTCGCTTTTTAAATGTGACAATGCAAAATCGTCTCTAGTGTATTCTATATGAGCTTAGAAAATCTGGTATATGATTTTCTAAATTTGTACTACATTATAAATTCAAGTTTAAAGCAAGTAACATTTGTGTCCATCCTACACGACCAAAACAACATCTCCAAATTATACTTGGACTTTATATAATATGATAAAACCATAATTGCCAACAGATGCTATTTCAAAGCTCCAATTTGAAATGACTTATCATTCTATATTAAAATTATGATGCACAACTGTATTATTTAATTTAGATTATTATATATGGTCTTCAGCTGGAAAGACCACACCAACTGGTTACCCAAAACCAAATGGTGAGCACTGAAAACATATATAGAAGTAACATTATATAGACCAAGCTGGTCATACTTATATATTTAGGAATATACAACAATTAATGAAAACAGAGGCCATGAATTTGAAAGATAACAAGGAGGAATTTCAGGGAGAAAACAGAAGAGGGAAATGATGTAGTTATATTATAGTCTTTTATATTTCATAAATATCACTAAATTATTTTGTATATGTGGTATATAGACTAAAAATAGCAAGCAGACAAATATTAACAATAAAAAACCTTTAGGGGAAGAAAAGTAAAACAGTGCCCCTTAAATTCATGAGCAAACTAGAATTTCAAGAAAGAGAACGCTGTGGTGGCCATCGTGCTTGGCGTGTAGGTCATTTTCTCATTGCTGTGACACAATTCCTAACACAAACTCCCCAAAGGAGGGTTTTGCTCCATGGTTTTATGTGACTTCAGTTCTTTATGGTTGGAAAGGCAAGGTTGCAGGATGAGTCATTCACATCCTGGTTGGCCAGGAAGCAGAGAGCAAGATAGGAAGCCACGGGGGGGTAGAAGAATTCCCATGCTCCCACTGGCCTACTTCCTCCTGCTGGATTCCTCCTCCTAGAGATTCCAGGGCAAGTCCATGAGTGTGTGGAGACACATTTCCCGTTCCCACGATAATACGAGGTGGGCAGCTTCAGTTTGTAGTCTGCAGATATAAAAGCCACTGTTGGCACTGTACTGTGACCATTACATTACATAAATTTATGTAGCTAATTAGTGATGCAGAATCATCACGCAGGTGTCCCTGACTCTAAATTTAGTGCACTGTGTGTATGTATGTGTCTGTATGCATTTTTGTATTGTGTGCATATTATTTAATATTTTGATTTGACTCAAAATTGATAAAGATGTCAATAAATCACCATGAGAACTCACTGCTAAAAAGAATGCTACCATCTATCATAAAATTTGAAAATTAGTATGACTCTATTGCAATGAAAATTATAATGTCAAATACTAATATTAGCCTGAGTTGTTCAACTACTTACATGGCATATATAGTTATTGCTAGATAAAACACACCTGAATGTCTAATACAAAATAAATAATACTGGGCACAGATTAAAAGTGAAAGATTTTACTAAGTGTGGATTTCTTAATGCTCAATATATTTAGGAAAATATAAATTCTGGTCCTAAGAAGTAGCTGACAGTACCTTTGCACCACTGATTTCTTAGCATTATAAGATTATGTGAGCAATGTCCTTTGCCAAGCAGATTTATATTATGTTAATATCATTATTTTTATCATGAATGCAATTATTCAAACCTAGTCTTTCAATCGTGACTAATTTCTTGCTCTGGTGACTCATATGTCTCACCATTAAAAAAGGAAACCTGTAACTTTATAGTTTCAAAGATAGCTAATGCCAAAGATTTAAATTGCAAACTCAGAGTTATATTCCTTTTCATTTGAGTCTATGAAACTAGAGATTGTAAGTACAGTGTGTGAGTTTCTTGGTCATTGGTTAAAGGGGAAAACGTGAGCACTGTGCAACCCATTCTGTTTCAGTTTCACTGATTTGAAGCTGTGTTTCTCTTGTTAAATTCTCAACATCACAGACTGAGTCACATAGATTGACCACAAAACCAGTCCTACTTTTTGTAACTCTATCATAACTTAGCCCTGTGGGCTGCTCTTTCTTGCCCTAGGATATACAAGTGAAAAGAGATACTGTCGATACTGCCATGGAAACCCCTCTCTTTGGTGGAGCTTCTCATAAAATTGTTACAATTCACAGTTTCAATTTCTCACAGTTTCGTGGAGTAAAACCAATCTTATTTCCTTTTAGGCCAAAGGGAAGAGATGAAGAAAGATTATTGAGAAATCCCTACTACTAATGGCATCCTGTCGTTTAGTGGCAATCTCAAAATCCAGGGAGAGGACATGGCAGGGTACACAATCAGACTTGATGTCACCGAGGGCAGTACACTTCTGGTATACCAGTGGGGAAACCAGGACTTTAAAATAAGTATATACTGTAGAGTAAGGTTTTTATTAATGATGGACTAGTATATTATAGTGGGCCCATAAGATTATTATAATGGAACTGAATCCCTATCACCTAGAGACACCACAGCCACCAGATACACAAATATCTACCATCACATTATCTTTGTCAGTCAATAACATGATGCACTGTTTTGGATTTCAAATCAATGTATTTCACTATAGAGCCTAGGTATATGGTAGTCAATGCCCTTTAAGTTGTTGTGAGTATACTCTGTGATATTTGAATAATGATAATATTCACTTAACAACCAAATTCTGTAGCAAGTTCACAATTTAATCTAATAAAATAGACCTTGGTCAAATCCACTCTGTCACTAGCCTGATGTTTGTCCTCTCAGTGGCTCAGTTGTTCTTTTGAAACATAGAGGAGGTGATAATGCCTACCTGTCTCACATGGTCTATCAGATTCTGTCACAGAAATTACATAAAACAAATGTTTAATAATTATTACCTTCTATTTTATCACAGAGGTAATATTTCTTCAGAAATGCAAACCATTTTCATACCTTATTTTGATTTAAATTTCTTAAATAATTTGTCATTAATACAAAGTGATGAGATTATAATAAAGAATTTTGTGTGTCTCCAGTAGGTGTGGGTTGTTTTGATAATATCAAAGTTGTATAATGGTTTTCATATTGGGAAGTATTTTTAAGAATGAGTTTGAGGCAGCTTCTAAACAGACTTCTGGTGGTCCATTGACTAAGTCTATGGGTACAATTAAGAGTATTATGATTATTGGCTGAAGACTACTTTGAATAACATGATTATGTTAGACCAATGTTAGAATTAATAACATGGTTAAGATCTCACATACATAAAATACTAAATAGAAAATAGCTATTTTATATTTGTTTGTGGCTTTGTAGTTACAGGCTAGAGTTTTCCTTAGAGTCAAAGCCTCATTAACATGATTTATTGTTCAATGATTCAGCCCATTCTTTGCCATTTTGTAATCACTGACGTGAAGTGCTCACCAGCCCAGCAAATCCGTGTTTGCTCAGCCAAGAAATAGGAAGCTCACTGGCAGAAGTTTGCTTAGGGTTCCAGAGATGATGAGGCTTCATCCAACCCTCTAATTCACTGATAATGACATTTGGGCAGTTACTCAAAATCCAGCCAAAAAGGCAGGGTGGAAGGCTGAGGCTCGCTCTCAGATTCCAAGACCATCAGTTCAGTGAGCATCTGCCACAGACAACCCACTATTTTTTGTTTATTGCCCACACTAAAGGACTCCAGAGTTTCAACCCTTTTCCTGCTTTTAAAGTTTTGTACTGAAGTTAATGGCTGAGAATTATAGCCCCAAAACTCCAATTCTCTCCAAGAGGAGGGAATGCCAGAGTTTATATCAGGGCTCTCCAACTCCTATTCCACTTCCACTTTCTTTGTTCTTGCCCACACATTGACCAGGAACTCCTTTTCTGCTACCACAGTTCATCTCCCATCCTTCTGGTTGTATGCTCTCTCCCTTCTCCCAGCTCCCTTTCAGTTTCAGCTTCCCCTTCATGCTCTGTCTTTTCTTCTCCAGGACTGGGTCAATGTTTCTCCCTTTACCTTCTTACTTGTGGGTAGGTATGGTAACTATAGAACTGAAACAATGTTGTGGTAGACAAGGAGGTGATACTGGGAAAGATAATAGACAGAAATAAAAAATTCCTCTCTACCCCCGTCATGTTTGGAAAACATACAGTAAGGAGCACAAGTGAATCTATATTCCTGTGTGAAGTTAATAAATTGGTGGGAACGGGCAAAATGCACCTTGCTCTAAGTACTGCCATTTTGACTTCAGACTTCATTTTACTTGTAGGGTGAAACAAAGTTCAGGTTCGCAAGCCCCAGGGAAGCTGGCAACCTTCCAATAGCTGACCCACCTCCTTCCTAAACCATAGAAATAGTCCTTATGCATCTTTAGCTATCTGGAAACGTTACGGCTGTTCCTAACAACAGAAGGTACAAATGAATCTGATTGGTTATACTGAAAAACTTGCATTGTATGTCGGTTAACAATGATGAAACATACAAAGAAGCCCCTAATCTCTAAATTCTGATCAGTGAAGGTTGCAACTGTAACTTGCCAGGAAATATTTGTGACTTTTGTGCTACATACTTGCTTCAACCAGCATTCGGTGTCACAGTTCAGCCCGAGTCGGTTGTGTGGTTCAGATGGATCAGCCCCCCTCCCCTTCCCTCTTCTTTTGTGCTGCCCTGAGTTGGATCTTGCCATGTCAATCTCTTGTGTCTGCTTGGGTTGATTCAGAGCCTCGGGACCACAACGGAACCTCCTTCCATATCCTCTGTCATTCCTCCAGGACATGGTCCTCCCCACCCCATTCCACCTGGCTCTTCTTTCTCCCAGCCACTGTGGTTTCCACCCCAGGTCAATGTAACAGATACAAAGCCACAGTGGGGACTAGGGCTGCATCTCATTGCGGAGTACACATGCTCCAGGCATCTCAACATGGAATGAAGGACACATATTTATTGAATGTAGTGCTATATGCAGCAGGCTATTTCTATTGAGGATACCAGCATAACTATAGGATGAGAAAGAAAAAGAATCCATCCCCCACCTCCAGCATGTACTCATATATTTGCAATGAGAAAACTTAAAGGGTTATTTTCATGTAGGTATATAGTAAAATTCTATCATTTCAAAAAGTAATGTCATTTTAAATGTGTAAGGGCATCACTGTCTTTGCATAAGTCTTCACTGAACCGAGTAACACCTATTGTATGTTACAGCAAAAAAAAAAAAAAAAAAAAAAAAAAAAAAAAAAAAAAAAAAAAAAACGTTCCTGTGGGTAGACCTGTAAACTGACATTGTAAAAAATGTTATCTACTTGGAAAAATTTCAACCTGAACTTCATTCAATCAACTTTCGTATTTGCCAGATATTGAAAAATCAACTACCTCTTTTGGTCCTTGGCATCAGGCACATATACGGTGCATATATGTACATGCAAGCACGTGTTCATTCACATTATTAAGTTAAATAAGTAAATGTTTTTTAAAAAATTATCTGAATTCCAGAAAGCATATGTAACCTAGTTTTAAAAGTCTTAATTTTAAAAAGTTCATCATAAGAATTGTTTATATCAAACCAATTGGTATGAAATCCTATATTTTACTTCTATAAAAGCATTGCTTATACTATTTTTGCAAAGGCCTTTACTATATATTATTCTTATTAAAAGCCTTTTCATTCATGAATAGGGCTCTAAAAGTTCAATTAAAAATATATTGCAGTAGATTTTGCTTTGAAAACTTTTCTCTGACATAATTGGAAATGCTTTATGTTACTGCAAACTCAAGGTTAGACGTGAGCAGCTTATGTAAATAAGGAAAGAGAACACATATTTTTTTCTTTTTGGTTCATTAACCTAAGTGACATTAAATCAACTTTCAGTTATTTGTGTCCTCAAATAGTGAGACAAGGGCTATGGAACACAACTCTTTTGGTTCAGGGGTTCCGAAAGGGGAGCTTTGGGGAAAGCAAGGGTGGCTGCTATATGGCACAAATCGGTGTCGCCTGCTCCTCCTACCTATGAAAAAGTGACCAAAGCTATTTTAGGTGCCAACAACTATCTGGTGAACTCTCAGCCATGACTTTGTAAGGCATGAAAATGTGTCATTACGTACGGTCAGATACAGCGTGTGAAAGCTGGTGTCGGGAGAACAATTTCTTAAGGCTTTAGGTCTCATTTATTTTCAGTCATTTGCAGAGCTGAGCAGGGCAGACTTGCCTAGAATCGACATGTCAGGATGCTAAAGCAGGAGGGTTGCAAGTTCAAGGTATCAGCCTGAATCCAGGAGAAAACCCTGACTCAGAAAACAAGGTTAGATGTATAGACTCAAATTAATAACTGTTTTGTGCTAAGCTGTTCTTGGATCATAACGCTTGAGACAGTTTGATGACGGTAAAAAGCTGTATCTACCCCCCTAACTAAAGTGCTAATGGTGTCCCACATCGAATAAATTTACATATGAATAGTTATGACTACTTGTCAGATGGTACACAGATTTCCTCTCTAGTTATGAATTATTTTGTGTTTAGAGGCTGAAACTCTGCTAGGTTCTATCTTCTGTGATTCTCTGGTTAGTAAGCCTAATAAGTGCACTTATTTCATTATAACACATTTATGTCAGTAAAAATGGCCTTTAATGGTTACCTCAAAATAGGTCACAATACAAAATATTTAAGACATACTCAGGATGTTAGAGTGTGTCCTGTGAGTGTCTACATGTACACACAGTAAACTTTACTGTCTTAGTGAGCATTTCAATTGCAGCGGTGATCAAAAAGTAAGCGGGGGGGGGAGCGTTGTTTGTTTGTTTTTAGTTACACTTCCATATTGCTGTTCATCCTTGAAGGAAGTTGGGGTAGGACCTCAAACAGAACAGGAACCTGGAAGCAGGAGCTGATGCAGAGGAAATGGAGGCGTGCTGCTTAAGTAGCTTCCTTCACAAGGCTTGCTCAGCCTGCTTTCTTACAGAGCCCAGGACCAGCAGCCCAGGGATAGCATCACCCACCATGGGCACTGGGCCATCCCTGGTTGATGACTAATTGGGGAAATGCCTTGCAGCTGGATCTCATGGAGGCATTTCCTTAGCAGAGGCTCCTTCCTCTCTGATGAAGTCTAGCTTGTGTCAAGTTAACACAAAACCAGCCATCACACTCACAGTAGTAATCTCTGGCTTACTTAGACTTAGGAGAAAGTTAGGAACCTGAAGACTCTCAGAGTTATCTATGAAAGTAGGGATAAATATTTGTACTAAATTATCAAAGTTATATAATAAGAGTATGTGTAAAATTGAAGCACACCTAAGAGCAGTGATTTGATGATACCGTGGGAAGGTCTCATAGAAGAGGAATTTCAATGAATGTTTAACTGATGAGGAAGAATTTCTACATCAAATTTCAAACCACAGGAGGAATATAGCACCAGACATTGCCTTCAAAGGGCAATGTCTCTTCTTTGTGGGTCAGGCTAGGTAAATGCATAGAGCAGAAACCTCTCTAAGTTGTTACAATATATAAACACCAGCATTATCTTTTGAAATATAGTTTTTAATTAGCATACAAAATAATGAATTTCATTCTGTGTTTTTATATATACTATGTTTTTGCTGATTTTCCTCCTTTGATCCCCTGGCAGGAGTACTATTCTATAAGACGTCATTGGCTCACCTAGTTTTCATTCATTGCTATACTTACAGGATTCTTAGGGTAAAACTGTAGTGGATACAGCGTACACAAGCCCTACACGGTTTGCTGTGCTCCAAAGATTTCCACTCAGATGAGGAGCGCTGTTTAGTGTGCTACTTGACCAACCTGGGCGAGGATATGAGCAGAACTGGGTTCTAAAACTGCAAACTAACAGCAAAGTCCTGGCCTGGAGCAATGCAGTCCAGAAAACTACAGCTGCACACAACTCATGACCCTAAGGATCTCTCTGCTTGGGTATGCTGTACACTGCAGCACTTTGCATTTACTGAGCTCCTCTGAGTCATCAAGAAAAATTACATCATAGAATTTTATAATCAAGCTAGAACTCAGAGGTTGTCATGTCTCTTATACCCAAAAATCACAGCATCAGACTCACCCCTCCTTTGCTGCTGAAAGGGAGTTGATCCAGTACTGTGAGGCAGCTCTCATTTTATATAGCTCTGAGGGTGTAAAAGTCTCCATATGGTGCACTGAAATCTGCCTTCAGGATCACTTCCTCCCACAGGGAGTTTCTGAGGAGATGGGATAAAAACCACCCTCTTCTCTTCATGCTGTGGGATTCTATTTGACCTAAGAGGAAGGGGTAGAAAAATATATCTTTAGACAGTTTTCAGCCTTTCAAATCTCAGTTATATGAAGAAAGTTCCCAGCAAGTACCCTATCACTAGTTTTATTCCAGACTTTATGCCAGTGTCCATAATGGGAGCGCTAATACATTTACAAATGCGCTAACCCGGGGACATGTTCTCTCCTTGAGGACACAAAGTGGGTGTCCTCAAATGACACACATCCAGTTTTAGGCCCATCCTTAAGTCTGTCCTCTATAATTTGAGATATAAGCAAAAAGTATTGCAAAGTTCTTCCAAAGATAGGACAGGAGACCTTTTCTTCTGTGACTGGATGTAGTGATTTAAATAGGTATGGCCCCCATAGACTCGTGTTAGAACGCTTGGTCTATAACAAGTGGCATTATTAGGAGCTGTGACTTTGATGAAGTAGGTGTGGCTTTGTTGGAGGAAGTATGCAACTGTCGAGGCAGGCTTTGAGGTCTTATATATGCTCAAGCTATGCCCAGTGTGGGACAGTTTACTTCCTGTTTCCTGAAGATCCATTCCCATTGCAGTCCAGCTCCTGGATGTCTCTCCTTTCGGCTACTCAGAAGTGTACCTACTTCTTCACAAACTACCAACTACTTTCAGGTCCAGGAGAGTTCTTCAGTGAGCTGAGATGTAAGCTACATGGTATGTTACACATTGAACTAGGGGACGAGAGTAAGCAAGAAAGTCACAGAATTGAAGTCTTTACTCTCACACTGCTAAACAGTTAAATGATGTAGATTTGTAAACAAGCGATTTTGAGAGAGGGTGTTCTGGGCTGAGGAACCGTACAGGGTGCTGTAAGGACCCACACAAGGAAGAGTTGATCCGGAGGGAGAAGAAAAGACTGAGGCATAGGCTTGGCAGATGTTAGCTGCGTTCAGAGTTGCACCCAGCTGGGACAACGCAAGCAGTGTGATTCAAGAGGGACAGAGATGAGAGACCAGACTATGTTCAGAGACATGATTGGAATGGCAAATAGGGGTGTCAAGAAATAGGAGTTGAAGCAGCATAGATTAGCAGGAGGGAGCTCACAAAGAGCCCTTAGAGCGACATTAAGGACTCTGGGCTTTGAGCTAGTAACAGTGTGGTCTTCTTAAAAGGGCTTTAAGCAGGTGGCAGCATGGGATATGGTCATATAACACTGGATTCTTTGAGATAAAAATACTTGAAATATCAGACTTGTAACTGAAAAACTAATGAGAGTGTGAGATTGACTCAGAGAGCAATGGTGATCTTGGCAGGGATGGAGGGAAGTGCTCGGTTTTGGAGATACATTTAAGCAATACAGAGAACATAATGCTTGGTTCAAAGCTGAAGGTGGTACAGAGAATGGAATTGAAATTAACCAGCAGGCTTCTGACTTGAGAATATTGATGAACGGAGAAAATGAAGCAGAAAAGATAAAAGAAAGCCAACTTACAGAATGTTAGGGGTTCACTTCGCAGTTGTCTAAATGTGAAATGACTTGACTGTCCAAGAAAACACAGCACCAATGGCTTAGTAAAGATTATAAAAGATTAAGATTTCAAGTCCTGTGGCAAAAATCTAATAGTTTTAATTGCAGCAACTGGGGATTATTTCAGATTGCAGGGTTACTGTGCAGAAAAGAGATCTGGGTGTGAATCAGAAACAGTTAGACCATAGCAAGGGGCTTTGCATAGGAGCTGGAACTACACAAACCGGAGGAGTGATGTCATGGAGGACAAAGACAAAATAAAAGAGGAATATTATTCTACAGAGTCTGTGCTTGCAAGAGGAGACAAATACAGGGAAAATGGAAATGAAGCTTTACAGTTGCTTTATGTGCTGGGAGGTGAACGTCCAGATTAAAAGGGGAAGAATTTAATCCCAGTTGTAAAGAAGGGGGGTTTGGGAGGACAGAGGCAGGCATTTTGTGTTGCTTTAGAAGAGTATCTCAGTCATAGAGAGGGAGGAGCAATATTGTGAACAAAGGGGCCAATACCATGATGGGGATACCCGTGATAACAGCTGACTCACACTAGTGGGAGCTCACTGACCTGGACTGACAGCTGGGAAACCAGCATAAGACCAAAATAGGCCCTCTGAATGTGGGTGACAGTGTGTGGCTTGGACAGTTTGTGGGGCCACTGGCAGTGGAACCAGTATTTATCCCTAGTGCATGACCTGGCTTTTTGGAACCCATTACCTATGGAAAGATACCTTGTTCAGCCTAGATACAGTGGGGAGGACGTTGGTCCTGTCTGAAGTGGTGAAACAGACTTTGTTGACTCTCCATGGGAGGCCTCACACTCTCTGAGGAGTGGATGGGGGGTGGAGTGAGGAGAAGATGGGGGGGTGGGAAGAGGGAAGAGAAAGGGAACTAGGATTGCTATGAAAAATAATATTACTTAAAAATAAACAAAAATCAGTATCTCAGACTAAATAAATTATAACAAACAGCAATTCATTTGTGACAGCTCTGGATACAGAAATCCAAAGGTCCAGGGTCTGCTAATGCCTAGCCTTCACTTCCAACAGGGTAGATTGAATGGTGAGTGTCCTACGGGGCAGAAACATTATTCTTCAAATTACATCAAATCAGAAAATCAGGAAAAGAACACTCATTGCAGAAAAACTTTTAAAAGGAGCTGGTCACTCCTGAGAGTAGACTTCTCATGGACAATCACTGAAGATCTAAAGTTCTCAACATCTTAATGCTGTTATAAACACACACACACAGAGAGAAAGAGAGAGAGAGAGAGAGAGAGAGAGAGAGAATGAGGTTCGGAGAACCCAAACATACAAACCATGCCATTTTAAAATTTTACTTTAAATATGTACTAGGGTATTTAAATTTTTTCCCTGCTGTATATTCATTGTATATAGGGTTGGTGTTCACGTAGAAAATATTTTTCAAATATAGCGTGTCCTTTGAGCATCTTTACTCTGCGGCCATTCCTCTGTTTTAGAACCATTGCCTTTCCCATTCTCATTGTCTCTTCCTTTGCCCCAGTCTCTTCTGCTTTCATCATTGTGTGTATCATGTATCTACAAAGAATTCCAGTGCCTTCAAATGGGAGAAAACATATATTGGTCTTTCTGCATTTGGCTTATTTTCCTTAGCTAGTGATCTTCAACTGTGTTCATTTTGTAGAAAATGTTCATGAGCATATTATACGCTTCAGGACCCCACCAGGAAAAGGAGACACTACAAATACAAGACAGGGAGCACAAACACTATAAACAGCCATGAGAAGAGAAAGAGGGGCAGAACAGAAAACACTGACTGGGGGCAGGAGGGGCTGGAAACTGGATCATTTCATTCGTGCTAAATATCTAAACTACTCTATCCTATGGGCTAATGCTTCAGGGCATTGATCTTTGATGGCCTTGTGAGCAGCACAAACAACCATTTCTTTTCCATTTTACTATGCAGAAATTTGACCATAAAGAAAGTTACATAAAATCAGCTACTGACTGTGATAAACTGTGGATTCATATTGTGAGGACAAATGACCCCACCTTCTTCATCTATAGAATGGTATTGGCATCTTCAGCTAAGAGCAAATGAGCCATTTAGCAACACGGGGTTTAATTAAACAAAAATAATTATCATCAAGTTAATATATATTTTAAGAAAAAAATTAATTTCAAAAAGACGAAGTAATTCTGTAAGAATAATGATAGAGCTAAATAAGCAAACAGAAGACCATCATTCTTGTAATAACATGATACTGCAAAGGCAAGAAATACGCTCACTAAAGCATGTCACTCCAGTGACTGAAGCCCCTGCACATGTTGGAAATACACACACACTGATATTAGTTGTAGTAATGTAATACTAGTGGGCATTTATTTCATGTGCTTCTATGCCAAGTAGTACTTTACCTACCAAAGACATGTGTTAATTAAGTTTAATCCCTTAAATAACCTTAAGAAGTTGGGAGCAATTATTTTGATGATTTTTACATATTATGCTTATTTAACAAAAAAAGAATTACAAAGAAGTGCAAGAGAAAAGGAGGCCGAGTCCATATCATAGCTGAAATGGCCAAACACAGCTCATCTTATCAAGTTCATGGTCCCACATTCTTTCTCGTGCAGATACCACTCTGTGAAGAGATTGCAAATAGCCCCCTGAATAACAAAGTCACAGGTCTATGCCCATCTGCTTTGAGCAGGTTACATAACTCTCTGTCCAGAGACTATGTCCTTTTAGGTCCCTTTCAGCTGAGTGCCTATATATAATGTCCCTGGTAATGAACAGAGCATTTTGGCATGTGAAAATGTATCTCTTCTCCCATCTCACCCCCACATTCTGTTTCTTGTCTTCTTCCATGGGCCTGAAGATGTTCACAGATACAAGAAAGTTCCAGTCATGTGGACACACGTCACTCTTCCCAGATAATAGAATTCTAGAACAACAAGGGCAAATTCCCTAAACAAATTCCTAGGTGCAGAAATGCTTGTCGTGTTAGGCAAAAGCCATGGTAGTCTCTGGTAATGAATAAATTATTAGCCTGTACCTTAATTAATACGGGCAATTAATAATCACATTTTAATAATTTATCGGTTGCCAATATTTTTTTCCAAAAGAAGAATTAACATTCTAAGAGCTGTTATCCATTTAATATATATTTAGCAATTATTACTTAATTAACTATTTCATTATAATTTTATTCACTGCAAACATAATTTTATTCAGCATAAACTTACCTTACAAATGTAATTGTTCCAAGTTCTGATAATCATGCTCCTGTCAGTCAGCCTCTGAAGACTGGGTCACTCAAGAGGTAGATGCAGTGAAGTAAGAAATTTAGTTTAGTTTCTCATTTTGTGAGACTGAGAGCTAGACTGAGGCCCACATTGCATTGGGGAAAAAAAAATCCCTCGATCTTCTAAGAAACGAGCGTGTCACCTTTTCTCGACAGTTCAAGTCCACTGCCTCAGGAATTACATGCCAGTGAACAGCCAACCATCATGGCAACTGCTACAATTTATTTTATTTTCCAAGTACAAAAGAAGCACAAATACTGACGAAGTTTCTTATGTTATTTTAGAAATCCACTATAATGCTGCACACTTGTAATCCCAGGCTGCGGTGGGAGAATCACTTGAGTTCAAGGGTTCAAAACCAGCTTGAGCAACAGAGCAAGATTCCCATCTCGATTACAAAGCAAACAATTATTATTAACAATAAAAACTCCTTTGTAATTATTATTTGGCAATAAATTGTCAAATATTTTATATTATTTGGCCTGATCCTTAGAAGCACATATTAATTACAAGACTCCACACTTTGCACTGTGTTGTGAACTTTAGTCTTTCTTTCCTTCTTGTATTGACTTGTTCCCCTTAGAAATTGGTTAGGCTGTATTAGAAAGGAAGCAGCTAATTGTGTCAGTTCTTTGTTATAATAAGGTAATGTTCTTTATTTGGCAATAAAAGCTGGGTAGCAGCTGGCAGTATAAATTCATTTTCAAACAGTCTTGGCAAACAATTGAATCTAACCCCCATAACAACTTGAGCAGACCTCAGATGGCTGCGTCGGGGCCACTGAAAAATTTGATTATCCAAAATACTCTTTCCAGGATTTCTGTGTTGTGAGGAATTCATTTTGCTTTACAGTGAAATAATATAAAAAAACAAATTTTGGAGTACAATTGTATTAACAACATAAGGGGCTCAAACATGACAATCTAAAGTTACTTCCCACTTAACAACAAGACTTTGGATGAAAGTGTCATATTGCTGAAGAGGCTGTTGATCATTGTTCAGATGTTTAAATATTAGAACTGGAAGCATGGCAGTGAAACCTCAAGAGTTTCATCATCTGCTTAAACGAAGAGTATTTGGGTTTTGTTTCTTTTAGATGTTGAATCTTCTATTATAAGGCATTTCCCAGAAGGTTCTATTTGCCTCTCTACTGAACTGTATTTGGTCATTTCTATCATCAGGGGAAAGGATCTAGCAAAGGAAAGCACATTGCTTATTTTCTCGAAGTAAAGGAGCAGTTGATAATATGTAACACTGCTCTCAGCATTTGGATTAGTAAGACAGAGCTGTGCTCATTCACATGAGAAAAGCTGCGGTTCATTCAGACAAAGCAAAGCCTGATCACTTCGCAGAGAATGACCCTAGTGTTCTGCTCGAAGAGTTCTGGAAGCAGAACACAGCTGCCAGGAAAGCATACAGTTCCAAATCCAGCGAAATGGACGTCTGCACCCTAAGCTTGACACTGCTTAGATTGTAGCAAAAAGCAATAGATTTCAGTCGGGCGGCAGTGGTGCACACCTTTAATCCCAGCACTCAGGAGACAGAGGCAGGAGAATCTCTGTGAGTTCGAGGCCAGTCTGGTCTACAAGAGCTAGTTCCAGGACAGGAACTATACAGAGAAACCTTGTCTCGAAAAACAAGAAGAAGAAGAAGAAGAAGAAGAAGAAGAGGAGGAGGAGGAGGAGGAGGAGGAGGAGGAGGAGGAGGAGGAGGAGGAGGAAATCAGATTTCCTTAAGACACATCGATATTCTGTAACAATATTCATCAATGGCTAAAACACTGAACCGAAAAGAGAGTACAGTAAGTTAATGATTAAAACAGTTTTTACTGTTTTACTCTCAAAATTATTAAACTCTCAAAATAACTGTGACAGGACATAACTCATAACTGCAATCCTAACACATATCTGAGGCAGAAAAATACAGGTGCAGGATCATCTTGGCCTACACTATGTAGCCACTATGTAGTGAGCCTCAAAAGAGCTTTGATTGACAGCTAAGACCCTGTCAAACACACCCCACCCTCCAAATTATTAGTATTGGTCCAAGCCTCATATTTTTCTGTAAAATTGAAACCCCCATGTGTTGCAGGGACTCCACTGTGAACGTACAATGTCTTTTCTTCACAAGGAAGAGACTAAAATTTGTTGAAACAGAATCAAATCACAGTGAAGCTTTTCCAGACCACTGGGACAGAGCAACACACTTTTTCACGCCAGGCAAAGATCCTACAGGAAGTTATTGACGTGTTTCCCAGCTTTTTGTTTATTTGTCTGTTTTTATTTTGTTCTGATTTTTGAAGTGTGTGGTTTCTTCACTGTGGAGCAGAATCACTGCAGGCAGGGGGTCCAGATCGTCATTGTTCCACTGGAAAGCTGAACATTTATATTTGTAAGGGAAAAAAAAAAAGACAGAAGAAGAGAAGGGATGAAAACAACAGGCATGGCATTTGTGTTTAACTAATGTATCCAAATCTGTGTATTGTTTTTAATAATTTTGGAGTTAAAACTACTCTGCCTAGAGAGGTTAAAGAGAATTTTAAATGCATAGAAATTTACAGAGAAGCTAGGTAATGAAGTGAACCCTAAGAAAAACATACATCGTTTCACCTGGAAAGTAGAAATAGACAAACTTGCCTGACAAAATTGGGAGCATGAGGCACGGGGGTCAGGAGAGAAGAGAAGGTGGAAGGGGATGAGGAGGGGAGAAGGAGAGGGGCAAGAAGAACCGGAGGGAACAGGATTGTCTAGATGGAGGAAGGACAGAGGTGAGAGCAAGGAAAGAGATATCTTAGTTGAGGGAGCCATTATGGGGGTAGCAAGAAACCTGGCTCTAGAGAAATTCCCAGGAATCCACAAGGTTGACCCCAGCTAAGACCTTAAGCAATAGAGGAGAGGGTGGCTGAACAGACCTTGCCCTGTAGTCAGACTGATAATTATCTTAAATATCACCATAGTACCTTCATCCAGCAACTGATAGCAACAGGCAGAGACCCGCATTGGAGCACTGTACTGAGCACTGAAACCGTCTACCTGAGCTAATGGGAGCTCACCAACACCAGCCAGACATTGAAGGCACAAGCATAGGACCAAACTAATCCCTCTGAATGTGTAGACAATTGCATGGCTGGAGCAGACCAAGGGGCCACTGGCAGCAGCACCAGGATTTATCCCTACTGCTTGTACTGGCTTTATGGGAACCTATTCTCTTTGGATAGATACCTTGATTTTCCAAAGCAATGTGCCTTACCCTCTCTCAAGAGTGAATGGAAAGTCGGGGGAGGGGTATGTGAAGGGGATTGGAGGAGTGGAAGGAGGAGAACTTGGATTGGTATGTATAATGAAAAACGATATTTTGTTTTCTTTTTAAAAAAACATAAAAGATCTCTTGAGTAAATTGAGAACACGGGGACCTTGGGAGAGAGTTGGGGGGGGGGGAGATAGGGAGGGCAGTAGAGAAAAATGTACAGCTCAACAAAAATCAATAAAAAAGAAAGAAACTTAAAAATAGAATAAAAAAGAAAAGAAATTTACAATTTCTCACAGTTCTAAAAAATCAGGACATTTGCTTTAGGAGAAAAATAATCAAGTGTGACTGTCCATCACAACTCAGACAGTTTCTGAAGTGCAGCCTCCTGCCAAAATAATCAAAAGGGTCATAGACTTCAGCATAAGCAAGACCGAAACTTCTTGCCCATGATATTCCAGGCAGTGTGCTGTGTAAACACTTTTATAATTGTTACATTTAATCCTCAGAATGACCCTACGAGGCAGAAATTATTATTGCCATTTTCCCCTAATATGCCACAAAGCAAAAGTCAGTATACATTGGATAGACAGTAAAAATGGCTTCATAAAATTTTATCTAAAAATTTAATACAGCAGAACTCTGTACAGTTACCCCTTTTAACAAGCCTGAAGCAAAATGCAACTTATCATTGAATTTGCAACTCTACTCATTGAGTTTAGTTTGATCTCTAGTTTTGCCCAGCCTCTACTTGTATAGAGTATATCCATAAACCAGGCCAACTCAAGCCCAGATGCACCCTTGCAATTTCTGTATGTTCATTCACAAAACCTGAGGATGTATTGTTTTCCATCTTATTATGAGCTCATAAAGTCACTGTCCAGGTTGTCCCAATATAATCACAAGGATCCTTTTAAGATAGGAGAAACAAAAGCAAATACTCAAGAAAATCAGCCCCCCCCCAATCCATTAATGTAACGTATCATAGTTGACATTTTAGCTCTAGATTTTCTGACCTAAATGACTATAAAAATTATATTTATGCAATTTAAGCCCCATTTGTTATGAAGCATTTGGAAATAAATTTAGGGGACAATTTGTACCAATTCACCTCTGCCGATCTTGGCTGTGGTTTTGAGCTTTACATCTGGTAAGTTATTCTTTCTTTCTTTCTTTCTTTCTTTCTTTCTTTCTTTCTTTCTAACATAATATTTTTATTGATTATTTGGAAATTTCACATAATGCAATTGGATCATCATTACTTCCCAATCATCCAGGTCTACCACCCCCACCCTTGCACCCCACAACCAAAAGGAAAAAAGGTAAAAAAGTAAGTCTAATTTGTGGTATGTATTTGTGGGGCCTATTTATTTTTGTGGAGATCAGTTAAGAAATAAGAACAATTATGCAAAACAAACTCCACGGCATCTTGACAAAACACTATAATGTTTTTTCAGTTTTTTCTTTTTGTTTTTGATCTTACTGGCCGTGTGTGTGTGTGTGTGTGTGTGTATGTGTGTGTCATGACTTCCAGATTTGTGTTTTTATGGGATTCCTGCAAGTGCAAACATTTGTGTCTCTATGTGTTCCTTGTGCTTTTTCATCAGCTCTTTTTCTTCTGTTTATTTGTTTTGTCCTAGACCAGTTTTCTTAGGTTTTCTCATATGTTATTTTATTTTGTTATTATTCTTTAGATGTCTGTCTGCTTTCAGGAAGAGCATGGAATCAGAGGACCTCGGAGGAGTTGAGGGCAAAAGAAATCATAATCAGAATATATTGTATGAAAAAAATCTATTTTCAATAAAAGATAAAAGAAGAAATAAGAAGCATCGGAAAGGGGGAGATGGTTAGCATTATTGCACATCTTCCAGTGAACAAGCCAGAGATTGGAAGTCAATCATCAGCCAATACATTGTGTTGAAAATAACCTTGCTATCTTAAATAAAATAAGCTTTGCTCCCTAACATGTATTGGGTTACAATTATCAATTAGACAAAAGCAATAGTGAGAATAACCACATGTATGAAATGAGTGCTGAAAAACTAATCCTTTAGAACTTCATGTTTATAAACATCTTTCCACCAACAAAGGTCTGAACTCACGTTTTTTCCAGATATTTTCTAGGTCAGTTACTTGACAATAAATTACTTATATTTAAGCTATAGTGTTTCACACTTTGAACCTGTTTCTTTAACAACTGTAAAGTTATTATACCAGATGGTTTGAGCTTAGCCGAGGTATATCTGCCTACATCTAAACAATCTGTATTCCTCTTGCTTACTACCACACACACCTTCCAACCTGGCACTAATATCTCGTGTCTTTCAAGGAAACAGTAATCACATTCCTTTCTTACTGTTCTAAGTTCCAGTGTTGTCTTGTGTTTATATCAGGTCAAGAGAGACGTATGGACTTCTTTGTAATTTTTTAGACTGTAATTGTTGTCTAGTGTGTATAGTTTACAAGATACCATGAATGGTTACATGAATGAGCAATTTATCTAGAACCAAAACACATTATAAATTCATCTTATGATCTGACTGCATGTAAGGTGTGGGCAGATGCTCTTTGAAGTTTATTTTTGCTGTAGGAAAAAGAGTATTCCAAGCTCGGAAGAAAAAGAAATTTATAAACTTACCTTACATTGAACATCCTGGGACTTTCTGATTGGCCAAATTCCACCAAACTCTTGGGCTGCTTTCTCCCTGCCTCTAGATCCTTCTAGGGTGTGCCAGGCTTAGCCTCTGCCCTGCAGTTTTGCAGCCACTATACACAAAGGTTGCTGACAGTCTGTAATTCACAAGTCTTACCTCCAAGCTCCCATTTCTATTCATAGCAGTCTAAGAAAGGAGAATGTCTTTTTACCAGCATCTCCATGCTGTGTCCAAGAATCCTGTCTGGTTCCACTTGTCTACATGTTCATTCCTCTACCAGTTGCTTGGTCTCTCACAATGCCTACCATGATTGGAAGGGCCTTTATGAAATATCTATCTTTTTGCTAAAATGAATTTTCAAAGTACTAAAACCAATATTGTTGCACTAGGGTTTGGAGAAGACTCAGGTCCTAGAGCCCAAAACAGTACTTGATCAACCATGACATGGAATATATATTTGGAGGACTAAATTAAATTGAATTCAACTACATTTTCACATTTGTGATATGAAAATTATTTAGTGCAGTGTAGCAACCAAACTATTCATTTGGATTAAAATGACATCTTGGCTCCACTTCAATATCCTTATTTATAGACTGGAGTCATAATAATATCTGCTCTTTCTGGCGTTTTGTCTAGAGGAGCTGATACAGAGCATTTAGCATAGTCTGTGCTACATAGTAAGTCCCTAAAATTATTTGTTTCCTTGTGAACACACATGCACATACACACACACACACACATATATATGTTTTCATTTCTATGTATATAATACAATTTCATGTGCAAAGGGATCTTTCAGTGAGAAACATACATATTATTACTAATTATTCAGAAGTCAGATATATTTTGTACTATCAGAACCCCTGCTAGAGTTTTGAATATGTAAGAAAGGTATTGCTCACCAATAGATAATGGTGAAAACGCTGAAAGTACAAAAGTACATTTGTTCTCTCTCTCTCTCTCTCTCTCTCTCTCTCTCTCTCTCTCTCGCTCTCTCTCTCTCTCTCCCACACACACACACACTCGCTCGCTGATGAGTCTATAAATTATTCCAAGAACACATTTGTCATATATTTTAAAATGGTAAAAATCTTTCAAAAAAGCTGGATTATGGTCCAAGCATTTAAAATCCCCTTAAGTTTAAAATCCTGATTTCTCTGACTGTTCCACAATACTTAGAGAAGTTAACTCAATGACCAAGAACAAGCATTCATATGGATAAACCTCCAAAATTAATTAAATGGATTATTTGTGTGGATTTTCCAATATTGTCTTGAGAGAACATAAAAGTCATGCATATAAACTCCTAATATAGCCTTTGTCCTCCCAACTTTAGACATTAGCTCTTTTCCGTTGAATGCCTTGCATGACAGTGGGAAGTTTTCAGTTCATTTATAATGTTGTAGGACCAGAGTCAAACATATGGCCCTTGATCAAACTGGCATTATATAGCACATGGATGTAGATATATGCATATATTAAAAGATATTCCAGTTTATGCATTACAAAGATAGAGTCATGTTACAAACACACATACACACACACACACACAGAGAGAGAGAGAGAGAGAGAGAGAGAGAGAGAGAGAGAGAGAGATTTTCCTTTAGCTAAACTGCTGGAAGATACAACTGCGAGGTTAAAAATGTGCTATTTTGCTATTTTTGTTATTAAATTTTGGAAATTGCTTCTACAGCAATCGAAATCTAATGCCCGAGACTGATATTTTTTATTCCTTCTGGGAAAAAAAAGTTGTAGCTATTTTCAAATATTAGCTTTGCTCTCATTTCCTTCTCAACAAGAAACTTTAATTAAATATATGTTGGGTTTTTTCATTCTATTCTTCATATTTTTAAAAAAACTGTTGGCTTTCTGTTTCTCTTAACAAATCTCTGTTCTATGTATGTGTGATATTTTGTTAATGTGTTGCTCATTCTTAATTTATGTCTTGAATTTCTAACGTGTTTTCATTTCTACTTTCTTGGGAGGCGCAATGTGGGATATAGAGATTGTTTCTTGGTTTATTCATACTTAACATTATTTCCTTCTGTTTCCTATAGAAAATCACACTATTAGCTTTCACTGTACCTCCAATAATCACACAAACATTAATATTGTATGCTGTTACACACAGACATACACACACAACCAAGCACATAATTTATAACTTAATAAATGCTTTCTACCTTGAAATTCATCATTATCAGAAACTTAGTTACGTTCCTGATGAGCTGAGGTGACTTGTCTCTCCTCAGTGTGCCCTTCTCCTTTCCTAGCTTGCAGAGTACACTGCTCCAGCCTTTATGAGCTCCATAATGAATAAGATTTATAGCATTTCATATATATACAGAGAGAGATTACAAGAAATTACCTCTGATAATAAAATTTTTACAGTGAGAAACTCAACTGTAAAAATTTTATTTATAGAACTTTATATTGATGTGACTGCTGAAAATAATATCTAACTTGGAGGACAAAGTAAACTATAGATATGTTATGAAACCTACCAAGCCTGAGGTTCATTATGGGAGAGAGACTTACTCTGTTTATCAAGATAAAGCCCAGCTGGCTGACACAAATGAGAGAGAGAAATGGGGTGTGGACACCACCATCCATTGACATGATATTTTCTCCCCTTGTTCATTACCTCACACATATTTGCTGATTAATTTTTAAAATTTGAGGCCACAACTGTCTCGCGGATATTTCTGAAGATTTTGCCATTCTCCTGTTGAGCAGTATCATTTTTTAGTACTTACTGAATAATTAAGGCAAAACTCATATTACTATGAATAATTTTAATGGGCACTGCCAGAAGACATCTGAATAACATATAGAAGGACAGGGCATCGCAGTTTAAGATTTTAGAAACAGATTTTGTCCTTTTTCTGAGTTCTCAAATATATTCTAATGAGCTACGTCCATGCTAATTGTAGCATTTCCTTGTTAGTAGGATTGTCATAATTGTCAGCTTCCTCTCCCTTTTGGTATGAAATAAACTAAACCAAACCAAACTCAGGTTGAATTCTGTTAAGGAGTAAAACATACGTGTGTGTGTGTGTGTGTGTACCTAGGGTGTTATTAAATAAATTATTGTCACTCGAAGTTTAGAAATGTCACATTATTGACCTAAAATTAGTTCTATCTGTGAGACAATTTATTCCGTGCACAGAGAAACAAGGCGAAAACAGCTTAAAATAATGGCAAATGTAAATTCACCTAAGGAAGAATAAATGTTCTTATGAACACATAGAACAGATGGATAAATGCTTCCAGACAACCAAAGCGAAGATAGCTGAAGACATGGGCTTGAGTAAAGACACATTCACCGCCTATCCATCTTTTTACATCAAATACGGTTCCAGCTTTCTAATTGTACCTTAGTGACCTTAAACGTTAAAGTAACTTCAAAAACTACCTGGCCCCTTAGGGATCAATATTCTGATTCAGTAAGTCTAATTGAATGAGAAGATGAAATTTTCCTTTTCATAGCTATCCACACAAACCAAGGTGCTGATATAATTCCATATTATATTGATCAAGGTGTGGCATTCCTTATCTCAAAGTCAATAAAGAATTTAAATGGTAAATATTTTCATTACAAAATTGAATTTTATCAACCTCTTTTTTAATAATTCATTAAATATTAAATTTCCTAAAGTGAAACTACATTTTGTATTGCCAATAACAAGAAACACAAATGCAATTACTTGCTCTATTAGAAAAGGAACTAAGAAACAATGGACAAGATTTGAATTAAATGCATGAATCATATTCATTTCTCTCTGAATATTTGCCTATAAGATTATCAGTTATTTGGTATCTTCTCTTTGGGATTCCTCTTTATTTTCACCAATTATTATATTTTTTTCCATTATGGCTTAATTTAATGAAGTCTCAGAAACAGTCGTTAGTTTTCTAATGCAGCCCAGAGGACACTATTACCATTTTCAAACTCTTTCTGCCTTTAGGTTTCTTCATCTTTTCAATTTGGTACTTTGAAATGAAATTGTAATTATGAATAAAATTAATAAAAGGCAAATTATACTACCACTTAACGTCAACTAGTTGACTAGTGATATATAAAAATCTGGCTCCTTGATAGAGATTTTCTTAAATAACAAAAGCAATTAGTTGGCTATCTCATTATTATTAAGAAGAATTATTCAAGTATTGTCTCATAGCCTGAAGTCCTTTGAATCAACTTTTTAAAAATGAGAAGTGGTAAGAGTTTTATCTAGCAAACCATATCTCTATACAGTTAAACGAATGCATCTGGTGCATGATTTTAAATATTTTTAAAATATTTGAGTATTTTAAATATAGCAAATAATTGCCCAAAAAGAGGTAGACACACACACAACCGCTACCTGCCAGGAAGCTACGTCAGAATGCTCAGCCATGCCATTAC
Organism: Alexandromys fortis; assembly: GCF_014885135.2. Taxonomy (NCBI): domain Eukaryota; kingdom Metazoa; phylum Chordata; class Mammalia; order Rodentia; family Cricetidae; genus Alexandromys; species Alexandromys fortis. The sequence goes on along the minus strand of NW_026067913.1, from coordinate 4,352,329 downwards.
ACACACACAAGGGAGATACTTGTTTGACTGAATCAGCTAAGAGAAAAAAATCTATTTTTCTGGACTGTGTTCACAGAAATATAGTTTTGTCGGCTGCAAGACTGTCATAACTATAAAGAGAACCAGGGTTTGCATTTGATTCAACTAAATTTCTAAATTTCTTATTCTAATTCCTCCTGAACACTTGAAGAATTCATTTTCACTTTTAAAACATTTTTTCGTATGTGTAAGCATGCGGGTTGCCCGTTCTGTTTTAACCACTTTAAAGAAAATATAGCTTGAGAAACCCAATAGAAAAATCAGACTTTCATTAGCGTTTTAAATTTTGGCACATAGTTCAAGGTGTCATTCATTCATTCATGAATTTAGTTTATTGAGGACTTAACACCAGGCACACATAGGAAACGTCGGGGGATTTTTGATGTTATTTGCCGTGGATGAACTTGTATCTAGGAACATGCGCCGTAGTGTTAACAGAGCAGAAAACAACCTCAGGCTAACTGTGACAGCATCAAACTTGAAAGCATAGCTGGTATTTACTTTTTACTTGGAGAGAGTGGCATAGAGTTCCAAATACTTCCCCACCACGGTTTGGGATTATATCAAAGAAAGAACAGTTCAAGGAAAATCCACCTGCAGCATTTCTAGAAGGGGAAATACAGATGTACTTGGTAAAAAGGCATTTTCTAACTGATGAGAAAGAATCGACTGGACTCTTGCTTCAGTCACTGGCTCTGCGGGTGTTTGTGTCCGTGTGGACTCACCCTACCCTGCTTGGTTATTTGGGGTCATTTAGCAAGATTTTCTAGAATGCGGCATACCAGAGGAGGAAGGAGTCAGGTCTCCCATTGCTGGGAAGGCAGACTGAAAACTGGTGGTGAAAATCTTGTGGTATTCCGTTGGTCACCTCTAACCTCGTTACATCAGCCTGCTTTTTCCAAACACGGTTGAGACCAAACCTCCAGGTCACTTTTCAGACTGTTGTTAGTCTTATTTCTTTTAATGGAAATATCTGTGGGTCTGGAAGAAAACATAGGGCCTTTCTTGCATAGTTCCACAGAATTTGTTAATCTCTCTCCATTCCCAATAAAATGGAGGCAATACAAGTTACCCACAGCACAGTAACTGAGTAACAGCTTGGCGTGATCTATTCTATTATTTCGATTTGTTTCATTTTTATGACAAGGCTAAAATAGGATTAATCAATCTTGTTTCCCCAAGACAATGTCTTATAGCAGGGGAAGTTTGATCTAGACACTTGCAATTAGTTCCTGTAGATCATTCAGTGGCAAGTGATGAAGGAATCATGAAACCTGAGTAGGAACACACACACACACACACACACACACACACACCACGGCGGCCTACATACAGCAAAACAATCAAATGAAAAACTTAAAGTAATAAGTCCACCGAGAGAGAAAACATGGATGTTGAAGTCAAGGTTAGGTTGTCCTAGGCTTGAGTGAAGTGTGACAGAGGTGCAGAAGAGGATGAGACTGAGCAGCAATGTGTTGTGTTCGGGAACTCTTTTGTCAGCAAAGGGTTATGAATTCTATGCATAGCTACAAAGAAAACGCAACTCTATTCTCAGTTTTCTTGACTCCAAACAGTTTAGGGGAACTTAAGATTTCCCCTGAATTTAGCAATTAGGACAACACAAATTTATAATAGCAGTTAGGATGCACTGAGAAGCTACTTGCTATTTTTCTGAACATAGCCTCCCAAGAGGAAGACATTGCCCTGATCAGTAAATGAACAGTGTGGATCAGGGGTGGCCAATGCTTAAATTTTAGAAACAAAATACTTTAACAAGATAAATACGAATGTAAAGAAATTGACAACCCTGGATAGCTGGCAGCACATGGATTATTTCACATGTTTAAAATGCTTTGACTAATTTCATATTAATATTTACTTGTGTGTGTATCTCACAGGACATGATAAACTAGAGCTTGAAAAGAGGGATTGGTGTAAGAGTATGGGGCAGGTCATCTCAGTCCTTGTCCTACAAAGATCTCCCCATAGCAGGCAGTAGAGGAGTGTACCTACTGTATCTGATGACTAATCGTTTTTAATTGTTTTACTCTGGCAAAGTAATTTGCAACAGTAATTATAAAATTAAACAAACACTAACAATAGTGGCCAAAAGGATAAAAAAAAACTACATACAGAAGAGCAAAATTGATTTGCTAAATAAGTCCAAAAGAAAAAAGGAGAGAAAAATGATGAGTCGATAATATTTAATTACAGAAAACTCTCTTATAAAGAAAATAAACATGAGGTATACGAAAGGCAAGTATGTTTTATAAAGTGAAATCTGCAGGCACCATGAGGACCTTTAAAACTGACAGAATTGAACAAAAGAGAGCTTATTTATATGCTCAACTTTGCCATCACTGTGATATCACTGCCTGGTTTTCATTGGTGATAAAAATCTATCAATATGCTGTCCCCGGTGCAGGAGACGAAGAAAACAGAGGAAGACACTGTCAAACTTTTTCCTTAAAAAATTAGCATCTTATTTATTTTCTCTTTCGGTTGTGGGGGTGGCATGTGATTGCCTTGCTGCAGGAGTGCATGGGGACACATGTTGCCACAGGAATGCATGGGGACACATGTGGTTGGCTTGCTGCAGAAGTGCATGGGGACACATGTGGTTGGCTTGCTGCAAAAGTGCTTGGGGAGCATGTGTTGCTGCAGGAGTGTAAATCAGAGGATAATCTTCTGGGTCAACTAGAATTACTCCAAATGAAAACTTTCATAGTTTTGGTAAATGCTAGGGAGTAATAATATGTTTGCTTGAAATTTATAGATATATTAATAAACTCAATTATGACCATAATTGTTTTGACACAAACTTAAAAAGCATGTTTTTGTGAATTTATTTTCCTGACGATCATTATTGTTTTGTAATGGTAAAAATCAGGTCAACTTTTGGCTCTATTATTGTTTTAAAGTTCCCTGCATGCCACGTACCCCTCAATGCCTCTGCTTGGTGTCTAGCTTGGCAAATCACTGGAATAGAAGGAAAGATGTATGATTCTTTTACTTGAAAATAATGATTGATTGCTCACCTTACTAGAACTAGATGGAGGTGGGTGGTCCTTGGACTTCCCACAGGGCAGGGAACCCTGATCGCTCTTTGGGCTGGCAAGCAAGAGAGACTTGATTGGGGGAGGGGGAGGGAAATGGGAGGCGGTGGCAGGGAAGAGACAGAAATCTTTAATAAATAAATAAATTAAAAAAAGAACATAATGAACATATGTTCAATTACATTTCCAGCTTTCCACAAAAAGCAAGATCTGTGAGTAGCATTGGACTTGTTTATGGTGAAGGATTGTTAAACATCCTCTAAGATGTTAAGTTGCCTGGTTTTACAGCAGATAACAAATTCCTTCTGTTAAAGAAAGCATCATATAGAAGCCACACATTGCCCCTGAAGCTTTTATCAGTAAGCTGTAACATCTACAGGAGCAGATAGAAAATTATGTTTGCTATCACCCTTAGAAGCAAAGGTAATAAAAATGTATCCTGCCTTGAACATGTTCTTCTGTTCTGTTGGTTTGGTTAAGTGAGAGAATTGTGGTGGGAAGATCTGTGGCCACTTGAGCAATCCAGGCAATAGAGCCCAAAGTAGCGCACATCTGTCTGAGACTGTACAATGAGCCCTTAGTTGTGTTTACATTAAGTGTGTGGCAACTGACTGAGTTATAACAGATTAGTCAAAGATGTTGTCATGATTCACACTGAGACACCTGAATCTCTGCCCACCCCCTCCTCTACAAACCCCAAATCTTCCCCACTGTACTAGAGACTAGGGCATAGCTTTTACGACAACACTTGAAAGAGAAAACTCTCTACAAGGTTTGGTTTCCAGTGGGTTAATAGCTAAAGAATTTGTCTCTAGTTTATTTTTTCATCCATTTGCTCATTTTCAGTGATGGACACTAAACAAAAGTCTGCCTTAAGTTACTGGGGTGTTTTCACTAATTCCAATTGATAAGACTCTGGCCAAGAGATAACCAGTCCAAACCTTCTGTGCGTGCATGGTCAAATAGAACGTGCCGATTTGGCTCTCTTTGAAATATTTTATTGTAGGATGGTGGTGTGTTTCGTCTGCAGAAGATGTGCTGCGTACAAAAGCAAGGTATTTAGGGATCATTGAACTTAAAGGGTAATCATTTTGTCCTCCTCCGATGCTATTCAGAACCTCCACTGCACAAATTTTCAGTATGCTCATTGCGTTCATGATGGGCCATAGAGTGGCCAATTTCCATAATGCCTACAGAAGTCTTTTTCTCTTAGAGTATCTTTCAGAACTTGGCATTTTAAAGAACCTGCTCTAAGAATTTCTTCTCTCTTCACTGGGTCTCATATGCAACCCCGGGAAAATACCAGTTTCTGTCCCCAACACCTCTTTGTTCACCATCTTGTTTTAAATCTTCCGCTTGAAAACTAGGCTCCCACATCTTCTTGCTACCACCAAAGGAGGCAACAAGACCTGATCTGTACAGTAAATGGACTGTCTCTGGGGTGTTCCTGAGCTACTATGACATTAGGGGAGGAAGATGAATGTAATATAACACTCAATTGCCTTACTTGGTGCTTGCTTGTTACTTCATAGATAGGTTAATTATCATTTTGATACCTTCTTTAGTTATTGGTTTGAAAAATAAAACTTTTAATTGAGTTTGCTTCAGAGTGGGTGTTAAGTATTGTCTTAGGGCCTCATTAAATGTTGTTTCCTTTGTTCAGTGAATATGATATTCTAGGTCTCTGAGAAGCATCCACTTTAGACAAATATTAATCATTTTAATATAAATGATTTGTTAATAAGTCACTCACACAGACAAGGTAGAAGTAATCAATGGACATATTAGTCAGCAAAGTTTATGGAATATGCTAGCATTGAGCAAAGAGATTTTGTGTTGAATCAGCAGTTTTAGACTCACTGCTGTTTAGATGTATTTCCTGAAGTTCATGTGTCTAAATCTTAATCCTCTGCTGCAATGCTCTTGAGATAGGACTTCTAGGATGTGGTTAAGTCTTGAGGTTCTGCTCTCAGGAATGAACGAGAGGTTATTATGGGAGCTAGTCATCTATCCCAGGAGTGGGTTGCTCATTTTTCAAAAGCTATATTCTGTGTGTCTAGATCTTAGATAGCCAAATGGGTTGCCCATATTATTCTTGGTGGACACTCAACACATGTTTTAAAAAGGACCCGGCAATCTCTCCTGACGATGTTTGGGTCCCATTGCTTTGTTTGAGCGTTCTTTCTTACTGGCTGATTTGTGATGTCATTATCTCACATACTTTACGTTTACCGATTGAAGGTGACCAAAGCACCTGCGATTTTTAGCTTGACACACCAGGAACTTGTTCATGAAGAGTCACAGCAGGTTTAAATTCCCTTGACATGCATTCTCACGGGGCCTTCCCACGGTATTTCTCTTTATTTTTATCACATTTGAAAATCTCACAAAATTGGGTTTCTCTAACTTAGAAACATACTTCCAGTGAAAACTGAAAATTTTATTATATGGAATAAAAAGGAGCTGGAAGAATTATGCATGAGGACAAAGGAATGTTTTTTTAGTGAGGCAGAAACAAATTGAGATAAACAGAGAACATGGGCAATACGTCAGCGTTTTTCACTGTATATAAGATGCTGCGCATATTTCTGTCACTTTGAAAAATGGCTTTTAAAATTCGCTAATAGTGTTTCCAAATTGTTAAATTGATTATAACTTAGTAGGCGAATAATAATGTTTTTCTCATTTGCAATGCTGACTTGAAGCAAGAAAAGAAAGAAAAGCCATGTAGATAAGGTTCCGCAGCATAAATGAATGACCAAGTAAAAATACAATGTGTCTACTTTTGACCACACTGCCCAGAAAGAGATGGGATTGAAATTTCTTTGAATAAAAATTAAAAGGAATGATAAATGAAAATTTTATGTGTAGCTATGACATACTTAATTTGTAAAGAAGAAAATATGCTGTGTGGCCGAGTGAAATAAGAACAGAATCCTACCACATTTCATCAGTTCTAACTTACAAATTCTTCACATTGAGTAAGACTGAAGCCAATTTAATGCAAAATCCGAACAGATCTGATGTGGCATGGAATTAATTTTGCAGCTGGAGTACTAAGAGACTAAGACATGAAATAGGCAAATAATGCAGACTTTTTATCTCCATCTAGATCACTAGCTCTTCCACACAGATGGCTGCAACTAGTCAGGGGAAGAAAGGTGATGCTAGTTGTACCCCCTGTGGTTGTAGTTCCCAAGTGAAAGTACTGATAATCTCAAGACTTCCCATGCTGGAACTATTTGCCCCTATATTCCTGACCTGACTGAGGATACTCATAGATAGGACTTCACCTTTCAAGGCCCAACATGGTGGCTCACATACACACTCACTGGTGACATTAAAGACATGGACATATGGCTGCCCCATTTACCAACACTTTTTGGTGACCTTGAGGATGAACCTCACTAAATCTTTGTCAATGAGTTTTAATTTTCCTCTTTCTATCCCAAGTCATGTAACAACACTACTCTCTTAAGTTTCTTTTACCTTTGAAGTTTAAAATATCTGTATTTTTCTCTCTATGACCCTGCATCTTTATGTTTTTTATGTTCTTATTAATGCAGCATCCATTCTGACACTTCATTGACACTTACTGTCTTTTGAAAACTTCTTTTCATGAGAGTTAATTGGTTTTTCACCACTTTCACTTGATATGAGATAAAGTCAAAATTTCATCACTCATGACTTCAATATTTGACTTGATAGCACATTCCAATCTATTATTTTCTGCTACTTCATCCAGTTATACTATCACTTTAGTTCAATTAAATTGTCTACTTTTATACCTAAACAGAACAAACAACCATTGAAACAAGTCATTTGAGGAGGTAGTTTCCATGACAGATGGAAACTACCACCAGTTTCAGAGTAGTGCATAGTCTATTAAACTAAACTTTTTACCTGATTAATCTTATCAAAGTTGTTCTAAACCTTTTACTTTTTCTTGAAAATTTTATATCAAAACTTTTCTTTTAATTGGGTTAAATGGGATTTAAAAATTTATATTATTTCCAATTTCACATGTAAATATTGTTCACCAGAAATCCATTAACAAATACTGTTGCCTTCTCATTTCTCTGGACATATCACCAGTCAACCACAGAGAGACCTGTAGTGGTCCATAGGTACTAAACATGTGCAAACACATTTTTTTTTGGCTTTTCAAATCAGGATTTCTCTATAGCTTTGGAGCCTGTGTTGGAACTAGCTCTTGTAGACCAGGCTGGCCTTGAACTCACAGAGATCCTCCTGCCTCTGCCTCCCAAGTGCTGGGATTAAAAGCATGCATCACCATTGTCCGTCACAAACAGATCTTTTTGTCATCGTTTCCTAAACAATACTATATATAAATCATTTTCATAGCATTTACATTATATTAGCAATGATGAGTAACCTATGATGTTTGAAGTATATAGGAATAGCAATATCTGGAGCACATGTGTAGATACTAAGCCACTGTGTACAGAGACGTCGAACATCTGTATATTTTGGCATGGAAAGGGATTCCTGGAACTGATAACTCATGGATACCAAGGACAATTGCATAAACTTTCCTTCTTCTGAGCTACAGATTTGTGTATTGTTTAACTGGTACAGAGTTCTTCCTTAATGTTCCTTAAACAAAATGATTATTTTACTATCTTCTTGTCTTGGTGTTTCTGTTGCTGTAATAAAACCCCATAACCATCAACAATATGGGGAGAAAAGGTTTATTTCAATGTACAACTGTCAGATCGCATTTCTTTGCTGAGGGAAGTCAAGCAGGGCAGGAACCTGGAGGCAGGGACTGATACAGAGATCATGGAGGGGTGTTGCTTACCGGCTTTCTCTTCATAGCTTGCTCAGTCTGCTTTCTTATAACGCTCAGGACCAGCAGCCCAAGGGTAATACCACCTAAAATGGACTGGGTTCTCCCCCACTGATCACTAATTAAGAAAATGCTCTACAGGCTTGCCTACAGCCTAATCTTAGGGAGGCATTTTCCCAATTGAGGCTTCCTCCTTTCAGAAGACTCTAGCATGCATGGGGTTGATAGTAAAACTAGCTAGCACACTTCTTTAAGTAGTTGAGTTGTTAATTAACAGTCCAGGTTAAAAACAACAAGAACAACAAAATAACTGTGCTTCTTTCTCCTCGAAGCACTAGAGACACTAATCTTATGCAACCTCTCGGGTCTTTCAGTGACCAATGCAGTGTTCCTTGCTCACAGTGACTCCCGCTCAACTCAAATTTTGATCACCTACTGCCCCTGCACTAGTTTCTGAAATGTTTCATAGGTAGTAAAATGATGTAGTGATATTTGGAGTCAACAAGCAGTAAGTTTGTAGAAATTGTAATTAAACTTCCTCTGAATCCTAGACTCTGCCATCACAGCGCTGTGTCTTACCATATGAGCAGAAACTCCCAGAATCACTTATGAACTCCTTGTTCATTAAATCAAAACCTCGGAGCTTCTCTAGCAAGTGGCTTAGAAATACAACAGCTGAGGCGCCAAAGGCTTTGGCTTATCAAAGCTTCTCATTGGCCCTCGTGACCACTTCGGCTTCCTGCTTCTGGTCACATTTTCCCCCAGATATTATAAAACCAAGCCACGGGAGCGTTGTTATTTGTTGTTGTGTACATGGCAGCACACCACGCGGTATTTGGAAGATGACAAGAGAAAGAGGGAGAAGATTAATGTCTTACTCATGCGCACTAAAGAAATAACACACAGCACATGCAGCAGCTGCCCACCCACTATGCCCAGAAGAGAATTATACCATATATTCATTTTCTTGCTGATGCTACCAGTTTGATAATGAAATATTTTGAGGATATGGTGCCAAAAGAATGTACCCTGCAGGGTAGCATTTAAGCAGCAAATAGTTTCAGTTTGCCTGAGTTGAGATGAGCACAGGAAGGACATTAAAAACGTTTAACTTTGATAGGTCATTAAAATTTTGGGGGGAAATCTACCCTATATCACAGGAAATTTGCTAATCTCTTTTGTTTCTTTTAATTGGGATAAAATCTTCATTAGTTTTTTATATTGCTTCAAAATGTTCTGTTTTATAAAGCAAAGAAAACCAGCCCACAAATCACAATCCCAGAGAACCTAGACAACAATGAGGACCCTAAGAGAGACATACGTAGATCTAATCTACATGGGTAGTAGGAAAAAATAAGATCTCCTGAGTAAATTGGGAGCATGGGGACCTTGGGAGAGGGTTGAAGGGGAGGGGAGAGGCAGGGAAGGGAGTAGAGAAAAATGTAGACCTCTATAAAAATCAGAAAAAAAATATTCTGTTTTTCAAGAGAAGTTATTTGTATTTTCCTTGTACTGATTTTTTCATGGGTGCTGCTTTTGTTCTTAACTATTCCTCTTTATCCTGCACTGAATCATTCCCTAACGCACAAAAGAAACATTTTCAAGAATTCAGACTGAAAGTAGATCCCAGAGATAAGACCAGAGGCAAAGAATTTATCTCAGTGACTGCACCATTCCAGCGTGGACCAAGTGGCATTCCTAAACCCCACCATTAATAGCACATCATACTTTAGCTGAGTGAGATTGTACTTTTTTGTTCATCTGTTTGTTTGTTTGTTTTTGGAGACAGGGTTTCTCTGTGTAACAGTCCTGGATGTCCTGGACTCACTTTGTGGACCAAGCTGGTCTCGAACTCACAAAGACTTTCCTGCCTCTCTGAGTGCTGCAATTAAAGGCATGTGCCACCACCACCACACAGCTGACATTATACATTTTTATTCAATTTTAAGTCTGTAATATTCACTTCATAGACTCTCTCTTCTGAGACATATTCTTCTTCAGTATTATTCATGTGAAGTCAACTAAGGTATTCATGAAGTCACATTATAAAGCCGAAATGATTATAAATTATTAGAAGACCATAATTTTCCAAATAAAATGATTTATTAGTAATACAAAATCTTATTGATTTGTTCTCAATGATTATACATAAGTAGTAGCCATAAGTGTTTATCATAATAACCTCTAAATTGTACTGTAATTAAAGACTGCTTCATTTACATTTATGATTATCTCTGGGGTAGTGCCTACTCTCAGTTCTGTACTCACATTAATTAGTTCTTAGATTGATATACTATCTTCTCTCATGACACTTAGTTGGCTAGGGGCAACCTCTTTTAGATTGTAGGCAGAAATTGGGCCATCTCCTCCAGTTGGGAGAAAAGGGGCAGAATATGTGAATATGGAAGAACACAACACAGCCATGAAGAAACAAGTGCCAGAGCAAAAAGGGAGTTAGAATAGGACCAGAATTTCAAAAAGGCTCCTGGAAACAAGGATGAACATGCTGTGTAATCCTCCTCAGCACACAAACAGCCGCAAGAAGGACCAACACTGCAGTTTAGAATTTCTGCTGTAAAACGTATCTGTAAGGTCTCCAAGACAGATTAAGGCTCACACATTTGCCTGCCTATGCAATTGCATTTCCTCTAGAGTAGTGGTTCTCAACCTTCCTAATGCTGTGACCCTTTAATACAGTGTCTCATGTTGTAATGACCCCAACCATAAAATTATTTTCATTGCTACTTCATAGCTGCAATTTTGCTACTGTTATGAATTTTAATGCAAATATCTGTGTTTTCCCATTGTCTTAGGCAACCACTGTGAAAGGGTCATTCAACTCCCAGAGGGGTCACAACCCACAGGTTGAAAACCACTGCTCTGGATCATAAGTTCCTTCTAAGTAATTACTAAGTTTTCACATGTATATACTAGGCACTGAATTCTAAACTCTGTTTACCATGATTTTTTTACTTGTATGACCTTTAGTTGTGTAAATTTCTGCATGCCTAAATATGTGTGTGATATCTAATATTATTTATATTGCCTTGACTATGAAAGTGTTAACTTATGCATATATAGACAAATACAATCAACTGAAAATATCTCATAAAATACTAAAGTGTAGACCATTCTCTAACATCATTAGAACCTGATATCAGCTGTTGATTCTATTCTTTGGCCTTCCTTTTTTCATGACCTTTGTCCTCATTTCCATTGTCAGTAATAACCACACCATCAAACTCCCTTAGCTCCATTGTTATCTCTTGGTTTTACTTTCTTGACTAAACCACAATCATGGTTAAATTCATTTCATGGCCCACTCTATTTCTCTAAATGTGTTAAAAATAAAACACTTGATTAGACAAATTAATATATTAGATTTATAATAATTTTATGCAACGGGGCCCTTCACAGCCTTGGGTACTTACACTCTTCTAGCTCCTGACTTTGAGTTTCCTATTCCATTAGAAAGTAGTTACTGAGATGATTATTGATGTGGGATGTCCTTCTTTATTGTATTGCTTCTACACATGAGTTGATGAATAAAGCTGTTTCAGCCAATGGAGAGGCAAAATATAGCTAGACGGGAATTCCAAACAAAGATAAATAGAGCCAGAAGGCAGAGTCAAGGAGATGCTATGTGGCCTCCCAAGAAGAGATGCCAATAATAGCCTAAGGGGGAAAAATGCCAGAACAGAGGTAACGCCATGGACTTATGGCAATACACAGATCAGTAGACATAGGTTAATTTATATAAGAGTGAGCTAGTCAATAAGAAGCCTAAGCCATTGTCCAAACAATTATATTTAATATTTAGCCTCTGAATGATTATTTCATGAGCAGTTGCAAGGACCCGACGCGCAGAGAGAAACCAGTCCGGTGGGATCGCTAGACAGAGAGGAGCTGTTCTGACTACAGATTACGTCATTATTTTTCCTATCTCCAGAAACTCCTAAAAAGTACAACTCATCCTAAATGTCAGCTGAAGGACACAGTAACAGCCAGAGGAAACTGAAGCATTTAGGAAAGAATTTCCACAAACTCCCACTACCCAACATCTGTAACCGTTTATCCCTCCTCTTATTACTATGCATGAGCTGTCTATTTTCCTTGTTAAAGACTAAATTTTGTGCATTCTTATAGCATTTATTCAAGAAACGTGTTTTGTTAATTTTCCATTCTCTTTTTTTTGGCAAGAATCATTTTTACCAGCCTGAAAATAAACTTATTTTTTTTTCCATTTGAAAAAATAGCCTCTCTCATCTCTCTGTTCTGTTTTTTAAAAGAAAGGGGGGAAAAGAAAGGAAGAAAAATCTCTGGAGTATTAACGCAAACTTGATATTTTCTTAGCTCCTTTTCTACTGTCTTAAAACATATTAATCATGTTTTAGATGTCTACCACGAAACATAAAGTTGTCAAGATCCTAGTTGACCCTCACAGGTAAATCCAAACTGAGTTCTTCATTGCCCCGTCCAAAAATCTATCAGAAGCATTTGTTCAAAATGAAGTTTCCACGTGGCTCCCAAGACCTGATTCTCTCTTGGGTTTCCCCTCTAATTCAGTCTCTGTCTCCTTTCCTCCTGCTCCCTAGTTCTGAACATTACTCATTTTCTTGGTGGGTGTATTCTGTTTCATGGCTTTACATGTAATTTTATGCAGATGACATCCAGATTTCATCTCTAGCCCCTGCCTCTACTCCAGACACTAAGCTCTTATGACTAATGCCTGTTAATATTTCAGTTTCTTTAATAAACATCACAAAAATAATACATCAAAATATAGCATTTGATCTCGTCTCCAACTATGCTCAAATCACAGGTTTTTTTTCTCCTCACTCAGGCAAGGTACATTCTCATTTCTCGGGTACAAAAACATCAAAACCATCCAAACTCTCCCTCTCATTCAATGCTGCCAACCTGTCAGCAAATCCTGCCAACTATATCTTCAAAACTCATTCCAAATATGTCCACCTAATGGCACCTCCTAGCCATTCAGTCTTGGTCCCATTACTAAAGTAGTTTCCTATCTGATCTTTCCTCTCTGAGTCTTTCTCCTCTTCAAACAATTTTCAACACAGCAGTCAACATCATCTTTTTAGCCTGACAAACCAATTGTCTCTTTAAAAGGCTTCCAATGGCTTCCTATACCTCAGAGTGAAAGCTGAAGCTGTACACTAGCCTACAAGACTCTGCACAGTTGTGCCAGTTCCGGCCCAACCCTGGGCTTCTGTGCTTTGCCGCCTTCTTTCATGTCTGTGTCCTGTGACCTTTTAGCTTTGCCTGAGTATAACATACTTGTGACTCATAATCTTTACTTGTAGAATTCCTATTGCTACTAGGCTTGGTCCCCATATAGCTTTGTATGGCCTTTCCATTAATTTTCCCCCAGATAATCTCATCAGTGTCTAGTATGATTATTTCTTTCTATAAATTGCAATTTCCATATTTCTTATAGCTCTTATCCATTATTTATCTAATAAAAATCTCAATTATTTTTGCCTATTATTTCTTACAATATAGGTGCCTAACAAATTGTAACAAAAATTGAAGAGGACGGTAGACAATACCAATAATATCGAGACATATCCGACTATCTAAACACTCCAAACAAAGGGAAGGAATGACAAGGGGAAGTCTCATATAGACAACTGGTCAGAGCTAGTAGAAGAAGATCCTTTTGGAACATACCCACTTGTTTGTTAGTTTTGTCCCCCAGTGGACAAGCTTCTGCAAGTGAAGTGAATTACAAGGCCAATGCCAGAGATAGGGACAGATTCTCACCTTTTTTCCACTCTTCATAAGTAACCTAATGAATGGGCTGTGAATAATATGTAGCCAATTTTTAGATTCTCAATTAAGTGTCTGTAGAATGAACTAAGTTAATAAATAATGAGAGAAGGGCTAATTTAGTATCAATTCCTGGACTCTGGTGGTGATATAATAAGTGGCTAAAATGTAAGATGATTAAGAATCTGGCAACTCTCTAAGTATAATTAGTTAAAAAAAAACTTAACAAGTAAAACATAGTTATAAATACCAAATAAATACGGTGGATGATTTCTTTTCTATACCGTTACTCTAGGATTTGAAAAGAGATAGCTGCCCTTTATTTAATTTATATTTCAATGTTCAGCATGTATAAAGGTACGATAAAAATGACCATGGCGTTTGTGTCAGGACCATCACACACAGGTCTTTTCTATGCTGCATCCAACCTCTCAACACAGTCAGATTACCAGTATCCTACTCCAAGTTATAACTCTGTAAATATGTCTGCCCTCCTTCTCCATACACCCTTTCCAAATAGTGAGGATTCCACATTCTATGCCCGAAACCTACTCTGACCACCAAAACCAATCTCTAGGCCTCTGACGGGACCCCATCCTACTTACCCCAACCCATATGCCACTGTCACACCTTATGAAACCTTTCCATCCAACCAAATATAGCCGTATACTCCAGGCATAGACCAGGAGACACATTCATATACAAGCCTAGTCCCCTCAGTCCAGCTGACTTCATTCCACTCAGTCTATCTCCAACCTCTAGGTTCAACACACTCTGACATCTCTTCTACTCCAACCTGCTCTGCCCATGTCAGATTTAGAATTAATGAAAGAAGTCAGCACCCACAGATCCCATAGCAAAATGCCAACAGTATGAAAGATCAGTACTATAGAAATGTTTACTGATGGAAATTCCTTAGACAAATCCCAGAATACAGAATTAAAACAAACAAACAAACAAAAAAAAACACCAAAAAGTCATCAAGAATAAAGTAATTTAAAGAAGACTCAAAGAAATAGCTTAATTAAATTAAAGATAAAAGAGCTTAAGGAGAATAAACATGAGAGTGGCGCCTTCCTCCACAAAGAGACACAGACATTAGGTTGACAGACGTGACAAAGACAATCCAGGACTTGGGAAAATAATCTAAAAAGAGATAGAAACACTGAAGAAGACAAGTTAAAATGAATATGGCATTTAGAAATGCGATTTCCCAACTAGACAACCCAAAGAAAAGCCTTATGAGTAGAAAAACCAAATAGAAAGTAGAATATCAGGAATCAAAGACAAAGTAGAGGATACAGAATAAATAAGAATGAAATGAGAAAAATCAAAACACACACACATACACACGCACACTCATACAAATGCAAAAAAAAAGAGCATACAAGAAATGTGGGCACATTGAAAAAAAACAAATCTTTGAATTATAAGCATAAATGAGAGGGAGAGGGGGAGAGAGAGAGAGAGAGAGAGAGAGAGAGAGAGAGAGAGAGAGAGGAATCCCAAGTCAGTGGCATAGGCCAGATTTTCAACAAGTTCATAGAAGAAAACGTCCCCAAACTAAGTAAAGACAGCCATACAGATACAAGAAGCATGCAGAGCACCAAATAGATAAGACTAGAAAAGAAAATTCCCTCAATAAATAGCGCAAATAGTTAAAGCAATAATTGTACTGCAAAAGAAAAAACACAATTTGCGTATTTCTAAAACAAAAAAAAGATAAGATCTTATTTCTCAATGGAAATTTTGAAAGCCTAAAGAGCCTGGAGCAAAGCATCCAAGTTCTAAGACTATGAAGGCCCACCTAGATTAATATACCCACAAAACTATCTGCCAGAATTGAAAAAGAAACTCCCAGACAGAAAAAACATAAAACCTTTATTTCAAACCCAACAAACCCAAAGAAATTACAGGAAACAAATTTTAGGCTGAAGAATAAGGAAGGGTATATAAGAGGTCTAAGAAGAAGGAAAGGAGAGAGAGAAATGATGTAATTATAATATAAAAACATGAAATAAGTAATTTTAAAAATACTTATTTATTGGAATATTCTAACTTTAACAATCTTACAGCTACTGCATTAAGAATAGCATACAAAACATGTTGGGTATTTGGGGTAATTGGCAGCCTGAACTTAAATGAACAAATATTTATGTTTTATCTACAAATATTGATGATATATAAATTCATACTTAGAAGTCTTGGGATAGTGGAGTTTCATTTTAATTGAATCCTACATAATATCTTTTCTTCTATTAAATATGTTTTTGGCCCAATATTATTTTCTGTATATTTAGCAAGAAGAACAGGCTGGTCTTAGGAACAAAAAAAAATCACTCCAAATAAAGAACTACAGTTCACTGTCATATAATTGATTTTATTTATATTTACTGGATAATAATTACATGATAAATATTACTAGAAATGCATGGCATAACTTCCAATGTTTTTAAACTAACAGACTTTCTTTACCTATGTCTACATACATAAAAGAAAATGAGAATCTTACTCAGATCCTGAAACCAGACTTGCACTCTGGCCTAAAGAAACTATAAAACTAGAATCAAAACGAGACAGCAGTTTTCGGGCATTGAATACAGACAGCTTGTGACTGTAATTATTGAGAAAACAGCACAGGATGCCGATCACCGTTGGATGCCTTCCTGTTTGGAGACATTTACCAGCTCACAGCTCAGTGGAGATGAGCCAGTGTCCAATGGTCTCCCTTAGCACAGAAGGAAGATGGGAAAGTCTGAACTACAAGAGCAGCTGGAATTCCTCAGATAGGAGACTAAGGAGCTGTGTAGAAGGCAGAAGTTCTTGACTACAGTAGAGACTCTGTGAAATCTAATATCGGGTGACTGTTGTGTGTCTCAAAGATGTTTAACACAGTTACTAAAGCCCTCGATGTACTGGAACATGCTTGAATATTGTTCCAATCTCCCTGTGTAACTTGGTCACTTGGTGGGAATCCAGAAATAGTAGGTTTAAAGAATGAAAACCACTATGAAATAAGGGATTGCTGAAGAACTAAGGAGAGCAGAAGATTATTACTACTAATAAAACAAGACCCACAGGAAAGTAAGGGACTTGCCAACAACTTAACTTGTTTCCAAAAGTTTAACATTCAAAGAAGACAGCAAACTAAGCACAAATAATCCTCACAACATCCAGCATAAAATAAAGTTGCTACAGTAAATAATATATAAGATTCGGGAGGGAAATGGGAGAAGGGGAGGAGGTGGAATTTTTTAATGATAATAAAATAAATAAATAAAAAAGAAGCTAGAGCTAATAGGTCAAGCAGAATTTAAAAAAAAAAAGATTCCAAATCAAGGAAAATGAAATCAATAAAAACAAACAAGCAAACTAAACCAGAGGTTTATTTGCTAGGACAGAACCTGAATAAAAAGTGATAAATGGCTAAAAAATCCTAAATTTTGATAAAAAATATCAGTTTACAGGCCCAAAAGACTTATGAAATAACTTGATGATAACCATGCATAGAAAAAGGGAATATAAAATAGAAACGTCATGGATTAAATACAGATACATAAATTGCACCTATATCTAGCAAGAGCATATATTTTTTAGATCCCAGTATAGAAAGTTCTAGCCAAAAAAAAAATATAAGTAAAGAATGAATGGAAAAACTTCAGTAATCAAATTTTTATAGAGAGAGTAAAACTATCCCTTAAAATTAAAGCAAAAGATGGCATTTTCAGATAAGTCCACTTACAGTAAATTTTCAGCACTGTGGAAAATGCAAAGCTGAGTGAAAGAACACCACATGGGGGCATAAGCCTAGAGTGGAGTGAAGAACCTACAAGAAGGAATAAAGAGTACCCAAAGTGGCAAATAAAAAAGTCTAAATGGTGATCTGTCTTCCTCCTAAAATTTTGTATAACAGTTTACTAGCTGCTGAAATACATACATACATGTATACATACATACATACGTTTTGTGTTTTTTATGTTGTATACATGCTTTGTATGCATGTTTATCTGTGCACCATGTATGTGCAGTATCCACTGAGGCTAAAAGAGGGCATCAGCTTCCCCTGGAACTAGAGCTACAGAAAATTATGAGCTGCCATGTCAGCTGAGAATCTAACCCTGCCCTCCAGAAGAGCAGCAGTACTCTTAACTGCTGAGCCATCTCTCCAGCCAGTTCCCATTCCAGCCAAGAGGTCATTTTTGTAATGATTCCTACAAACTTTTCATTCTACTTCCTGAAAATTAAAAATAAAGTAAAATAAGAGTAGAATGGACCTTTTCTTTGGATTAGGAGTATGATGACTCTAGTCCTTGTGGCATGTTCTGAGGGCAGATGGCTCCTAATAGACTGTGCAGAGAAAAGAATGATGCATTGTAGGTTATTAGAGGAATTCATAGATAATTGTTCATTTCCATTTTGGTGCTTTTTTCAATACTTTGAATTATTCCTAGGTTACCTAACATTATTTCTATCCCTTAGTAGTTTTTATAACATCAATGTTCACCTTATAAAATGCTGCACTTATTGACATAATTCAGTGCAAACCCGGGGACTTGTGACGTGAAAGGAAGTTCTGATCCATCAATTTAATTCTGGTCGTTTAGCCACACTCCTTTTTGTTTTCATTTCTAGCTCTTTAATTTTTCCATGCATAATGAGAAAGATGAGTCATAGGAATAAGCCTGCTACTCAAACAAATACACAACATCTGTCTTTGAGGGCTGAAAACTCTTCTTTTATGTTGAGTTAAATCAGACACCTGTTGAGCCATGAAATTTCATTTCCTCTGAGCCACTTCACTCATTTTCTCTACCCCATCCCCTGTTGGCAGAGGTTTCTGTCCTTCCCTGTCCTGCAGCTGTTCAGTCCCCCCCCACCCAAATACATAGAGGTCTACATTAATTATAAACTGGTTAGTCTAGTAGATCAGGCTTCTTATTAACTCTTTCTTATATCATACATTAACGCATTATTCTTGTCCATGCTAGCCATGTGGCTTGGTACCTTATATCAATGAGGCCCTTTCATCTTACTTTCTCTGCAGCTGGGTGACGAACTGCAGACTGAGCTTTCCATTTCCCAGAATTCTCCTGTTCTCGCCACCTCTACTTTCTGCCTTGTTGCCCTGCTTATACTTCCTGCCTGGCTACTGGTCAATCAACATTTTATTAAAATAATACAAATGACAGGATAAAAGACTGTCAATGCTATAGCACTTCCCACTTTTTTTTTCAAAACAAAAATTTCGAATCTAATATCCTTTGTGTAGTTGTTTTTTTTTTTTTTTTTTTTTTTTTTTTTTTTTTTTTTTTTTTTTTTTTTT
>NW_026067913.1:4252276-4332928 GCF_014885135.2 Alexandromys fortis | reverse complement strand
GTCAAGGCATTTTGTATATATTTTATACATGTTTATATATATATATATATGTTGGATTAACTCAGCAGAATTCATAAGCAAATGTCTTTTAGCAGATGCTGCTCTTTCCTCAGCAATCATACAGTTCAAAGACAACACAATAGTATAGAGTATCCAGACTCTCTGTGTATTTTCCATATTTATGTAGCTTTATTTTAAGCTCTACTTTTCTTTTTAGTTTTAATTTTTGACTTTTTGAGACAGAGCTTCTCTGTGTATCTTTAGCTATCCTAGAACTCCCTCTGTAGACCAGGCTGTCCTTGAACTCACAGAGATCTGCCTGTCTCTGCCTCCCAAGTGCTGGGAATTAAAGGTGTGTGAAACCACACCCAGCTATTCTCTTTTTTATTTTGAGAACTTTATCCTTTTTCTTTTCTCTCCCAAGCCTACATATATTTTTAATGCACTGTAAACCATTTAGAGGTTCCCTTTGTCTGAACCTGTCCTATTGTTCATCTGTAATCCTTTTCTGACCAGGACCACTTCTTAAAATGCTAAAGCAGTTTGGCTGGGAGTTAGGTTGCTTTGCCTTTTGGCTGTACCCAGTCCATCATGGGAGAAGTCCATTCATTGTCTCTGAGACTGCTGGTTAGGAGCCGTCCTCACCACCTCAATCTGATAACCAGTTGGCCACAAAGTAATTTGCTGCATGCTCCCCACAAACCCCATTTAAATGTTCCATAGCCAGACCTCCAGAAAGAGTAAGAATTTGTCCTGGCAGCCCAGCCCAGGAAGCCATTTTTAAAGCTCATGACTTTTTTTTTCTGTTACTGCTGAATCAGTAAGACCTCTCTTAAAGGAGCCACAGCATGCAACCAACAAGCAAAGCCCATTCTGGAAAAATAAAATGCACCTGAACTTTGTTTTTTAGTGCCTAGAATTCCTTTCCAAACTCTCTTAGGTTTTAAGTGGGTTTAGTTGTCCATGTTGGTACCATTCTGTTGACTGAGTTTGCTGTCCCACCTGGTCCTACAGCCATTCAGTCCAAAATAAATATACAAAGGTCTACATTAATTATAAACCTGTTGGCCTAGTATCTCAGGCTTCTTATTAACTCTTATGACTTATATTAGCCCATAATTCTTGTCTGTGTTAGACATGTGGCTTTGTACCTTTTTTGGCAAGGCAGTCACATCTTATTGCTCTGTGTCTGGCTTCCTCTGTGTCTGTACTACAGACTGAAACTTCCCTCTTTCCAGATTTCTCATTGCCCCACCTCTACTTCCTGCCTGGTTGCTCTACTTCTACTTCCTGCTTGGCTACTGGCCAATCAGTGTTTATTTAAAATACAAGAGACAGAGTACAAAGCATTGTCCCACAACACTCCCCCCCCAAAATACACACTGATTCAGGCAACAATCCATCACTCTGGAGAACACTACTGCTTCTGGGTCCCAATAAATCCTTTAATGATTCATTTGCCACCTAATAAAATAGCCAAAATCCTTCAAAGTAGTATTTTTTATGGGGACTTTCTGATAGACAAACTGAAAACTTTTGTACATTGCAAGAACTAATTAAGTCAATAAATACAGCCATTCTCCTCTAAAAGAACAAATAAAATCACATTTTTCAAACCAAGGCATTTGAGAATGCTAAATTTTTCAGATCTTCAACAAATGCAAAGGAATTCAAATATTTTTTGTTCATCTAACATGTAGTTACTGCATGTTGTATGAATTCTAATCTTAACAATCTCACTCCAGTGTAAAAAAATGCATGCACACATGAACAAAAAGATACTTTCAATCCAAAGTAAAAAGTCAATTTAAATATAAATCCTCTATGAACTGAAGAATTTAATCTAGTTTAAGGAGAGCAATCTGTCCCTTGTTCTTCCCTTCTGGTATAATCACCAAACTTGAATCAAGCTAAAGAGTATCAATTTGCCTGCTTGCCTTGGGTAAGTCATATAAGCAACAGTGTGACTTAGGAAGGTGGCTCTGGACCACACAGCATCTGATTCTTTTCCACAAACTGCAGGCAGATCCAGTGTCTACCATCCAAAAAGCTTACAATGGTGGAGCCTCAGATAAAAGGCTAGAGTTCCATTGAGCTCCCTGCCAAAAATCATATGCGTACCACAGACATCAGTGCTGGGAAACTAACACCATGTAGGACCTAAAGGGGCTGTAACAAATAAAACTCTGGAACTGTCATGGATGTTACCTTATTCCCTTCTTTCCTTGGCTGCTTTTAATCTCCATTATCTTTTCCTATAACAAATGATAACCACAACCATAATGCCTTTCCATAATTTCTGCAAGTACTTTGAGGGAATTATTAAACCTCCACAATCTCACTATTGATCTTAGATGAGAGGATGGTCTGTACCTCTTTAATGTTTTCTCGGAGTTTCACATGGCACATTCACCACCCTACATACACACATACATGCATAAACACATAATTTTAAAAACATATCTTTAAGAGAAAATAGTCAATATCATCTTCTCTGTATGTTTGCAGTACTGGGAGTGGGAGTCAGGGCTGCATGCATTCCAGGCAAGCATTTTATTGCTAAGCCATATCTCTAGCCCAGATTGCCACTATTGAATGCATGCTGTCACCTTCCACCACCGATTGCCATTGATAGCTAGAATTATCTATCTTCTTAAGCTGTGACACCTTTCCCCATAAAGTTACTGCCTGGCCTGACAACCAGTTTTGTTACCTGCCTTCTAAATGTGAGACTTCCATTAGAAGTAAAATTCTGAACAAAACCTGGAATGCAGCCATGTATACTCCTGTCAAATCCAGGCTGTGTCACCATGGCTCATTTTCAACAGTCTCATCACTATGAATTTTGTTGGCTCTTTTCGGGTCATTTGATCTCATAATTCACTAACCTTTTCTGTTTATATGATCTTCCTGTTTTTGTTTGTTTGTTGGTTGGTTGGTTGATTTTTTTTTCACTCGTTGATTATTTTGTTAGACTTACCTGGAATTAAAGATATCTCCTGGGCAAAATGACTTATTCTTTTTTGGAAGGTGATATATTTCAGATAGGAATTATAGTAATTAGGCCTTGCTGTGTGCCCAGTAATATACTTTCTGCTTATAATCCAAAATTAATGTCACCATACCTATCTTTAGTAAGTAAGAGATAAGTCTCCACCAGGAAGTGGGGCAAAACTTAAACAGTGAGTCTTCCACATCTGTCTACAGGTTTCACACCTGAGAATTCAAATGACTTTGACTTAAGCATGCTTGATTAAAAACAGTAGATTGACTCGACACTGAACATATACAGACCTTTTCTTTTTATTTATTTCATTAACAAGAAAGTAGAACAGTCTCATAAATAGTATTTTTATTATGTTAGATGGTATTATGTTACCTAGAGATGGTTTTACACCTTTGCTACCAATGGGAATCACAAATCCAGTCCTCAGTAGATACTGTGTGAAAACTATATTGTACTAACATACCAGACACATGAAGCTAAAGCTACAGAAGCGTGGGAAGGAAGCTGCTAGAGCCTTTGGCCCACACAATCTTGTGTGGAACCACAAAAAGAACACAGGTGAAACTTTCTACCTCAAGACAAAATTAATGCTACAGTTGGAGCACAGTCAGAGGCAAAGAACCAAAACCCCGGAAGATATGGGTAATGAAATGGAATTGTGTCAGCAAAGAAAGTGAAGCCATAAACCTCATAAGGAAATTAGTCCATTCTTCAGAAAGATATATTTGATTCTTAGTAGCACCATACTTCAAAATTCAAAACCTATCAAAACCACTAGATTTTCTATTATCGGAGGAACCTTTCGATTAGAATGTCCTGAAATGTCATTGGTGGCTTCTGGAGGGAAGAAGCCTTAAGTGGGTTGAGGCATGAGGAGAGCTTGGGACCATCAATCAGATGCTCTTACAAGGAAAATCAAGCAATCACTTGGGGACGGACAATGCACTTTTCAAATTTCCTCCTTTTCCTGTGGTTAAATACTTTAGAAATTGTTCTCTGACATTTTTATTTATGCACACAATGCAATACTACTGCTCTCAATATCTAGTCTCCTTCGTTTTCTCACGTCACCACTAATCTTCTTCCAGCCCTACAAGTCCCCTTTTACTCCATTCATATGTTTTTGTTTTGTTTCAAGATCCAAAGAATCAAGAGTCATCTGAGTGACCTGGGGTTTGGAATTCTATACTGGAGTCTGTTGGGCTCACCAGTAGTGACTCAGCTGATGACAGTGACTTCCCAATTTCCAGAATCTATCACGAGCTGTCAGTTCAATATAGAAGGGGCTCTTGACCCCTTTCCTCATCCATAATTAGCTCTTGGCAGGTCCACCTGTGCAGGCAAGAGCAGTTGCAGTGAGTTCCTGATTGGAATGACTGTCTCATGTTCAGAAGATGGTGTTCTGTATGCCCTATGCTTATCTTTAGGTTCTTATAGTCTTTCTTGCCTTCTCCCACAACGTTCTCTGAGTCTTTGAGGAGGTGATGCAAATATCCTGTTTCAGCATTCAAGCTTCCCCTGTTCTCAGCATCTTGAGCTGTTTCGTGTCCCTTCATTCATCACCTTTTCCTTCAAAATGAGGCTTCTCTCGTTAAAGCGGAGAGTAACACTTTTATATAGTCATAACCTTAAATATTTAGAAGGTAATTTGAGATTCTCCTTAGCTAAATAGTTAGTTCTATCCTAGGGCCTTTTTTTTTCTTTAAGCTTGGGTTTTTGATGAGAATTTACAGTACCAAAAATACATTCTCTCTTATAAGCAGGCCTCAAATTCAATCGGAGAACTATAAGATGCCCCCATTAATAGTCAAACCATCACTGCATAAGCGGGTACATCTTAGCTGCATTGTAGTTCATAAAGTTTACAGCTGTGAAAGACTGTTGTTGCCCTTCCTCCCAAATGCCTGCATAGCTGCATACAGCCCTGTGAAAGCTAGTTCACAGGGGGAAGATTCCAGCTTGGTTCCAGCTTGGTTTCTATGGATCATGCAATCAAAATCTGGGGTATCATCAACAATAGGGTCCTGTCATCTAGTTTCAGTGTGCTATCAAGAGGGTTGACAAAAGCCTGTATTGTCTAGGGGCCAAGAGGTTTGACAAAAGCCTGCATTGTCTAGGGGCAATTCAAAAGGAAGTGTCCCACACCGGCACCAGAATTTTTATTTAATCATTTATGCTTTTTAAAAGCAGCCTTATTCAGATTTGAGAATATTTCTCTTTAAGCCATTATATCTTGTCTGTGTTACTGTGTGTGTGATTTTAAAATTGGCTTACAGAGTAGTAGGTTTCAATTTAGCTTTTTCTTTCTTTCTTTCTTTCTTTCTTTCTTTCTTTCTTTCTTTCTTTTTTTCTTATTAGTTTTTAAAACTGATTTTACATACCAACCACAGTTTCCCCTCCTTACTTTCGTCCCATTCCCTCCCCAACCTCCTTTCTATCTTACCCCCGCCCACCCCATCCACTCCTCAGAAAGGGTAAGACCTCCTATGGAAGTCAACAAAGCATGGCATATCAAGTTGAAGTAGGACCAAGCATCTCCCCCCACATCAAGGCTGAGCAAGGCATCACTCTATGGGGAATGGGTGAGGTCTTTGATCTATTTGGTGTTGATTACCATACTGTATGAGAGACAAGGGTCTAGTTTTTTTTATTGATTTTTATTGAGCTCTACATTTTTTTTTGCTCCCGTCCCTGTCTCTCCCCTTCAACCCTCTTCCAAGGTCCCCATGCTCCCAATTTACTCAGGAGATCTTCTATCTTTCTACCTCCCATGTAGATTAGATCTTTGTATGTCTCTCTTAGAGTCCTCATTCTTGTTTAGGTTCTCTGGAATTGTGATTTGTAGACTGCTTTTCTTTGCTTTGTGTTTAAAAACCGCTTATGAGTGAGTACATGTGATAATTGTCTTTCACTTTAGGGTATATATCCAAAGGATGCTCAACCGTGCCTCAAGAACATGTGCTCAACTATGCTCATAGCAGCGTTGTTTGTCATAGTCTGGAAACAATCTAAATGCCCCTCAACCAAAGAATGGATAAGGAAAAGGGTCTAGTTTTATTCTGCTAGTTGTGGGTATTATTTTGCCAACAGTATTATTGAAGCTCTTCTTTCTTTCCACGTTTATTTTTGGTGTCTTTCTTAAAATAGTGGCTGTAGTTTTGTGGACTTAAGTTTGGATCTTTTATTCTATTCAACTGATCTACATCTATGATTTTTACCAAATACCATACTGTGTTTATCATGGTTCTGTAGTGTAACTTGAGGTAAACTTTGATGAGTATAGTAAATGATAAAGTTGGATTTATGACACAGAGAGATAGAGGGATGTCTTAACATATACAATATGATGTATGTAATAAATTATATAAATGAAATTAAAGAAAAATTGGCATGTTCATTCAATAAGTGAAGTGCAAGTCTTTGACAAAATCCAACATAGCTTCTTGATAAAAGTCCAAACAAGAAGATGATGATTAAAGGGAACATGTCTCAAGATAATATGTGTGATGAACCCATAATTAACATTATCCTAAATCTTAAATCAATCTTAAATCAATCTCATTAAGATCAGGGAAGACAGACTTCCTACTGTGTCTACTGCTTTTCAACATAGTCCTAGAGGTCCTGCATTTGGCTTGCTCTATGTTCATCAAGTATATTGATCTAATGTTCTATTTTTGTTATATCTTTACAAGTATTTCGTATTAGAGTAATCCTCGCTTTGTACAAGAATTTTAGAAGTATTTCTTCTATCTATATCTTGTGGAATAATTTGAGAAACATTGTTTGTAATTCTTCTTTAATGATCTGGTATAATTCTGCTGTGATCCCATCTGTACCAGGGTTTTTTTAAGTCAGGAAACTTATTATTGTTTCAATCCTCTTTTCTGCTATATCCTTATTTAAATTATTG
Organism: Alexandromys fortis; assembly: GCF_014885135.2. NCBI lineage: Eukaryota > Metazoa > Chordata > Mammalia > Rodentia > Cricetidae > Alexandromys > Alexandromys fortis. The sequence continues at coordinate 4,326,008 of NW_026067913.1, read as the reverse complement.
ATCCCATCTTAATCTAATGTTGGTGGTTTGGATCTAGAAATTCATCTATTTCTTTTATGTTTTCTGATGTAGTCAAATACAGGTTATAAAGTATTCCATAGTGGTTTTCTGTATTGCTTTGGTTTTTGTTGTGGTGTCTTCCTGTTCATCTCCAATTTAATTAATTTTGATCCTCTCTTGTTAATAATTTAGATAAACATCTTGTCAGGCTTGTTTATCTTTTCAAAGAATCAGCCCCCTATTTCAATGATTCTTTGTATTTTTTATTTCTGTTTCATTAATTTCTGCATTTTTTTGGTGATTTCTTCCTCTATATTAGGGTTGGGTTTGGTTGTACTGATCTAAGTTCTTGAAGTGATTCGTTATTTATTTGAACTCTTTCTTTTTGTCAAAAATATAGGCACTTAGAAGTATAAATTTTTCTCTTAGGACTTTTTTTAGTGTTTCCCAGAGATTTGAGTTTGATGTACTTTCATTTTTAATTTATTCTAGGAATTTTCTGGTTTCTTGACACTTGTCATGTCAGAGGAGCAGTGGGTGACAATTGAAGTTTGAGGTATCAGCCCACCAGAAGTCAACCCCCTGATGAATGAATCTTGGTTAGGCAAGGCCCTCAGACCACAGAGTCCAAATATCTTTTGTTTCTGCTTTGCCTTTATATGTTTGCTGCTGCTATCTTTCTCTGGTATCTGGCATGGGTGAATGGGTGTGGGGAAATCCCCACTGCCTGTAATGTAGTGTGTTCCAATCATCCCGTTCTATGGGTATCTTTAACTATGGATTATTATAAAGATGATTCCTTTCTAAGCTGTACACTCTAACTGATAATAATAATGTTAGTGCATACAGAATTTCGAGGAATAAAAGTCAAAACAGGGAAATGTTACAAAACTAGGGCCTATGAGTTTCAGTTAAGCAGATGCAGAGATTGTAGGTCAAGTTAATGATTAAGAGAAGCAATTGAGTACCAGAAGCCAGTCTGGCTCAAATTTCTTTAATCTTAATGCTGAAAGATGCAGTCATAGGCTTTGGTGTACAACCTTAGTCAAAACAAAGCCTTGTAGTAACTTCAGGTTAGAGCAGATGTTTTTATAACAGCTTTAAGATAAAAATCCCAGAAAACAATCTAAAAGTCATAAGGGCACAGCTGATATCAAAAAATGCAAAGCATCCCAACTGTTACTAGCTGATGCATTTTCTTGCTAGGGTTGGTTGATGGTCAAAAGTGATGACTAATTCCTTGTACCCATTTCTGCCCTCAATCTCTTTATATAAAAACACTATTGATGAATGGGTATGTACCTTAAAGATCTAACGTACTGTCAACAGAGGTTTCTGTCCCACCCAGTTCTGCAGTTTTTAAGTCCCAAGGAATCACACAGAGGTCTACATTAATTATAAACTGGTTGACCTATTAGCTCATGTTTCTTATTAACTCTTATAACTTATATTAGCCCATAATTCACATCTTGCTTCCTCTGTGGCTGGACTGCAGACAGTGTCCTCTTTCCGGGATTCTCCTGTTCTCATTGCCCCACCTCTACTTCCTGCCTAGCTAATGGCCAATCAGCATTTATTTAAAACATAATTGAGAGTGTGCAGGCTATTGTCCCACAGCAAAGTACAGCTGACTGATTTTTTTATATATATAAAAGTTTGTGTATGTTATTTCTTTAAAATTCCTCATAAGATTAACTTTCAAGATAAATAGTAAAATGATTACTTCTTTGTAATAGCAATATACAGCCTGCAAACAAAAGAGTTGGCTGTGGGGGAAAAAAATACATGTTTTTACCTGTATTCTTTCGGAATTTAGCAGAATCACTTTTGGAGTAGATATTAGGATGAACAGCTATTTTTCAGAAACACCGTGACCCTGAAGAATCCTTGTGGAAAACAATAATTGTTTTGCTGTAGGGGCTTTGTAGTCAACCCATGACTTTGGATACAATATGCCTCAGGCACACCTGAGGCTCTTGTACTATTATATATTGCACCCAATTCATAAAAAAAAAGGTCTAGAATCATGGAGGCATGTGATGCCCTCCTTCAGAAAGATATGCAAATTAGAATTAGGGTCTTTGCATAACAATAAATAAATATGCCTTTGTATGATCCTTCCAGGTCCAGTCCAGTCCATCAGAAAAGGCTGGACCTTCCTGCTGTTGCATAGATCTTAAAATTCCATCTGGAGTGCCTTTTATCTTCAACCAACAATGAAAGAATACAGAAATAACGTTAATGAATAGAGAAAAAGAACAGAGAATAAAGAAGGAAGCCATCAAGAGGGAACGTAAGTATATTTTCTCCTAACCCTCTCAGAGAGAAGAGTCCAGTACAGGCCGACACCATGGGTTTCTTTCAAGCCCTATGCTGCTGAAGGCTGGTCCCCAGGTAGTGACAGTTTCCTTATTGATTTCTGTAATGATCCATTAACATCCAGTGATGTGTTGTTTAAAGTCCATGAATGTGTGTATTTTCTAATGATTCCTTTGCTAGTGGTTTCAAGGTTTATTCCATTGTTGTCAGGTAGAATACAAGGATTTATTTTTGTTTTCCTGTATTTGTTAAGATTTTTTGCCTTAATATATTTGAGAGAAACTCCCTTGAGCTGCTGAAAATGACTACTCTGTAGCTATCTGTAAGGCACATTTGACCTATGATGCATTTAACACAAATGTTTGCATGTTTATTTTTGTCTGGATGGCCTCTCAATTGCTGAAAATGGGGTATTGAAATCTTTTACTATTATTATGTTGGTATTAATCTTTGGCCCAATGCCTAAAAGTTGTTGTTTTATAATATTGGGTTACCTGTTATGTGCTTGATTGTTCTATTTATCACAATGAAGTGACTTTCTTCACCTTTCTGGTTTGTTTTTGTTTAAAGTCTATTTCATCAGATATTAAGATAGTGATGCCTTATTGCTTCCAAGTTCCATTCACTTAGTGCTCCTTCTCCCCATCACTTTACTCTAACGTTTGCTGCTTAGCATGAAGGTGGTTAGTGTCTATTGTATAAAACAAAAGATGTATATTATTTCTTAATTCAATCTGCTCACCTATTTTTAATAAATTGTCCATTGTATACAACAAAAGATGTATATTATTTCTTAATTCAATCTGCTCACCTATTTTTAATAAATTGTCCATTGTATACAACAAAAGATTATATTATTTCTTAATTCAATCTGCTCACCAATTTTTAATAAATTAATTGAGGCCATTAATATTTAAAGTTATCATTAAGAGGTGCTAGTTGATAGTTGTCAATCTGTTGCTTTTGTGATGTTAGTTTTCCTAATCTTATTTTATGTATCTGATAGAGTCATTTATTTTCTTCCTGTAACTTCTTGTATATGTTTATCCTTCTTTTCAATCTAAAGTGTTCATTCCAGTATTCTCTGTAGACACAGTTTGATAAATTAGAATTCCTTTAGCCTGTTTATGTCATGGTAAGTTTTTCTTCCCATCTTCTTGAAATACTGCAGATAGTTTTGCCAGGAATAATCATCTGGATTGGCATCAGTAGTTTTTTAAGACTTGAAATACATCATTCCAAGGCCTTCTGGCTTAAAGTTTCCATTGGGAAGCCAGCTGTTATTTTAACATATTTGTCGTTATATTTGATTTTGGCTTCTCTCTTTCTGTTTTCAACAACACACTTTCTTTTTCTAATATTTTGTGTTTTAACTGTAATGTGATGTGAGGAGTTTTTTTTCTGGTCCTGTCTGTTTAGTGTTCTCCATGCTTCTTCTACTCACACAAGTGTCTCTTTCACAGTTTGAGAAACGTTTCTATGGTTTTATTGATGATATGTTCTATGCCTTTGAGTTGACCTTATTCTCCTTCTATGCCCATAATTCAAGGAGTTAATCAAATCACGATGTGCCTAATTTCCTGCATATTCCATTCACAAGTTTTTTTTTTAACTTATCATTTTCTTACATTGACTGATTTAGCTCCTCACCCTTTCCTTCAGGCATTAACCATGTGTAGTCAACCTCATCCCCTAAGTGAGTTTTTTTAATGGATTGTTGGGTTTTTGATTTTCAGCTTCATTTTAGCATGGGTCTTCTTCAGTATTTCTACCTCTTTATTGAATTTACTTCATATTCTGAAATATTGTTTTTATTTCATTCAATCATTTGTGTTTTCTTGGACTTCAGTCAGGGCTTTATTTCCATCCTATTCAAGCTCATTCAAGTCCCTCTTTGAACATGCTTGTAATTGTTCTTTTAAATTTCTTTTTATTTAATATTCATCTAAGCTGTCCTTTTGGAGACCTTAACTATAGGTTTAATGGTCTTAGGCACAGTATATTGCCTTTTTTTCTTTTAAATAGTTTTTTTTTTATTTCTGTCTTGGAACCTGGACATCTGTAGTTAAGTAGTTGTTTGTATCTTTTAATATGAGTTTGTAGATTATTCCTGTTGAGTGAGAGTTTGGTTATGTTTTTGTTGTTACCCTAACTTGGCTGGTTTGGGGCCACCTGACTAGGAGTCACTCAAAGCTCAGTTTTTCAGACACTCAATAGTGATTTATGAGTATAAATGCTGGGTTGATGCCAAAGTAGTAACTACATGCATATTATTGGTGTCTTAACAACCTTATGTGTGGTTGCTTGAACAAGGTCCTAGAACAAGCAGCATGACCAGGTGAAGCTGAGGAAGACTTACTAGTGGTACTCAAGCTTATGAGACTGCTTAGGCAGTGTTCTGAGCCCTCGAAACTTACTACTGACTGCTATGCGTGTGGCTGTTTGGTCAAGGTCTCTGAGAAACTATGCAGTGGGGTGAGACTGAGCAATGGGTGGTCACCGATTGTGACAGCTTTCTGCATGATGACTGGGGCAGTGTCTTGGGGCAGAGAGCAGGCTGTAGTGGGGATGTTACTTATGCTTTTTCATGCAAGCTTCCAGGGCAGGTATCAGGGCAGGAGAGGGTTATAGATAACTACTTGTTCTTTATGTGAATACCTTGCCTGTCATCTAGCACAGCCCCCAAAATGACTGAGGTTCATAATACTGTTCTTCCAGAGGCCCAGAATTGGTGTGACAGGGTTTCTATTTTGTCTCTATACTAGCTTTTTCCCCCTCAGTCTACAGTAAGCATGGGCAACTGGGAAATTTTAAATGTAGAGTAATTTTAGTACAGTGTAAAAAAAGTCTGTATCAGAAGATAAAGTTAGTAGTCAGATATTAGTTAAGCTTTAGTTAGATATTAGTTAATTATAAGCGGGGCTTAAAGAGTGGCACAGTTGCTGCTGACTCAGCCTTTTCATTCTCTCCGTTCACTGGCACCTCTTCTGTATGGTCAGTTGTGAATGGTCGCAACAGAATCCCCTCTCCCCACTCTAAGTAGAAAGTACATGCCTTAAAAATAGTGCGAGCAGACATTCGAGATAGAATGGGGAAAGGTTTCAAAATCAGCCTTTTTACCAAGTTGTGATGAAGTTGCAGATAGTCTAACCTTATTTGTATATCATGCCTGCTATCACTAATTAGCACAGCGAGGACATTGGACATTGGTTTTCTCACAATTCTAGATACCACAAGTTCAAGCTCAAGGTGTCCCGGAGTCGTGCCCCTTTTAAAAGCTGTAGAGAAAAGGAAACTTTTCTTGCCCTTTCTAGCATCTGGTGGCTCCAAGGACTCATTTTATATTCTCTGCCTCTGGCTGCATGTGGCTTCCTGCCCTGTGAGTCTCTTTGGCTTCTCTTTGTCTCATAAGAACACCAACCATTAGACACAAGGTCTCTAAAAATCCTTAAAGATTTGATTTTCTGATCTTTGATTAATTGCGTGTAACAAGATCCCATTCTGGGGTTCTGGGTGGACATAGATTTAGGGAGGCTTTGCTCAATTCAGTCTTCTCATCACAACTGAAACATGGTTTCATGGTTTTATCCTGAGGACTCCAAAGCTCTCTGTTAAACACATCTGATGGTTTCAGGATGCCCATTGCCACACAACATCCTTGAATGCTCCCATTGAGCTAGGTATCTATTATATTTCATTGTCTCACCCTATGTCCTTGCTCATCTATTCAAAGATAAAGAGCTCCAAAGTAGATTCAAAGGCAGAATTTATTAGCAGTTCTTCTGTTCCTTCTTTTGCTTCTATGTGTTCTCAGGCTAAACTGAAGCAGCAACTACTAATCTCTGAAGGGTTTAGATACAGAAGGCAATGGGGAGCAGCTGTCCCCAGCGGTTTCCACCACTTCTCCCCAGGTTCCCATGTTCACAACACCACGCTCTGTTTCAGAAGACTGCTAAGAAAATTTTCTGTGGTTCCTCCAACTTCCTTTTTCAGGCCTCGATTCTCCCAGCTTCTGCTACGATTATATAAGGTATTATTTCTTTATGACATTCCTTAGTACATTATACTTGCCAGGGTTTTATTTCTCAATTAAAACCTCGACTGAGAAAGACAACAGTTAAAACGAGAATGTGAATTCTGTAAAGAATAGCATGATAATCCTTTAACTCACTGCTATGATCCTAGAACGGTTGTCAGTGACATATAGCATAAACTAGGTGGCAAACACATGCAGCTTAAATGAACTCATTATTAGAATCAGATGTGAGGAGCGATACAGTTTTGCAAATGCTGTGCTTGGATCCATTGAAACAATCTAGGTGCGCCTTTGAGGCAGCAGACACTCAGATGAGACCTCGGGAGGTAGGCCAGATTCCTGAGTGTGATACTAGACTGCAGTAATGCATGAGATTCTTCTGGATAGTGGATAAAATGGGGGCACGATGCTGGTACCATCAACTGAAGTGATGCTTGAAAAGAAAAAGGGAATGGGGCAACATGGGCAAAGGCTAATTAAACATAGAGAATATAAAATCTAAAATATGTTTATGATATTTAGCAACTGTCAGTTCTCCATGCGTGTGTCCCTCTTTGCATCTCTCTGTTTTTGTCGCTCTGTCTGTCTCTGTTTATCTCTGTGTCTCTGTGTCTGTCTGTCTTCTCTCTAGGGATTTTTGAAATGATGGCCTCAAACATGTAACCTTTTTGTTTGATTTAAGGCCTCTAAGTTTTGGGGTTACAGGAGCACGGCCCTAAATTCTCAGCTTTATTTTAGTTTCAGTTGCTGTAACAAAAATTCCTAAGGTGGGGTAATTTATGAGGAAAAGAGTTTATGTTAGCTCATGGTGTAAAGGTTCAGAAGCCCAAGAGCGCGGTATTGGCCAAGGACTCATGCTACTTAACTCTTGTCAGGAAATAGGCAGACAAGCAGTGTTTGCAAGAGAGAAGGAATGTGTAGGCGGCCTCACTTTACAAAACTCTCGTTTGCTCTACAACAAAGAAGCTCACTCCCTCTAGAAAAGCACTGGTCCTTTTAAACAGCATTCTCCTCTTTTTAGTCAGCACCTCCTAAAATGTCACAATGAGCACCAGATTTCAGCATGAGTGTTAGAGACAGGCAGGCATATTTAAGGCAAAGCAGCAACCAGAAGAAGTGGATGGCTTCAGTAAGGCAAATTCTATGATTAAAAACAGAGAGCAAGTGTCTGTTGACTGCGATGGCTAATCTTCATAGACAACTTGATGAAGTTTACACTCGCCAACACAAACCTCTGGGGATGTCTGTGAGGGAGACTCCAGCCAAGTGTAACTGAGAAGGGAAGACCCTCTCCTCACCCCTGAGTATGAGTAGCATGGTCCCTTGGGCTCGGGTCTGGGACTGAATGAAAAAGAGAAAGTGATTGGAGCGCTGTCATTCATCCGTCTGCTCCGGTAACTGTTGACACACAGTGACCAGCAACTTCACCTTCTGAGCCTTGCCTTTCCTGCCAGGAAGGATTATACCTCCAAATTCTGACCCCAAATAGACCTTTCCTTTCTTAAGGTGCTCATTTGTCAGTCTTTATTAATTTATTTTCTACAGCAATCAGAAAAGGAGTTAGGCTACTGACCGTTGATTAAGGGCTGGGGAGATAATGGAGCTGGTAAAAAGTGCTTGCAGTGGAGGCACACAGACCTGAATTCAGTCCCCAGAGCCTACATAATAAGGGAAGCCATGTGCTTAGAATCCCAGCACTCTAGAGACGGAGACAAGTAGATTCTTAAGGCTCATAGATTAGCCAGCCTCGCCTGCTTGCTAGGCTCCTGGTTAGTGAAAGATTGTAACACACATGTGCACTGGCACACATACACATATGTGCATTGGCACACACGTATGCACACACATACAGATGCACTGGAACACACACAAGCACAAACATATGCATACACGTTTTCACACACACACACACACATAAAATCAAACACACATATTTGTGCTCCATGTACATACAACACAAACATAGACAGCTAAATTGAAGCTGGTCACTTATTAGCTGTAAGATCTTAGACAAATTCCAAAGGAAAATAGTTCTAGGCTCCAGTTTTTCAGCTATTAAAATGAAATGATAGTGATTCACGTATGTTTGTGAGAACACAAAATGATGACATACGAACACAATGAATGGTATATAAAACTATTATGGGATTGAGAACGATAGCCTTGGAACCCTGCTGCTCCTGAGGGAGGAGAAAAGGAGAAACACTTGTCTTTCAAGTCCGCCTAAGAAAGCTGTAGTTCTCAGAAACCCATAGCTGAGTGAGTGTGTCTAGAGTGGTGGGGGTGCTGTTTCCTCAAGGAGAGAGGAGGGAAAGGAGGTTGCATACAGACAAGCTTCTGGAGTACAAAAAATCAAAGGGAGGGTGCTTCTGCTTCACAGACGACTTTACTTTTTCTAAAACTAGATACAGGTTTCAACTACTGTTAGATGAAACAAATGTCTGGATGAAGCAGTGTACTTGAAGAGTGGTGTGGTCTGAGATGGGACCTGTCAGCCCAGGGAAGAGCGTGCGGGCGGAGGTGGGGGGGGGGGGCTGGTCAGCAGGGCCTGGGTCTGCTTTAAGAGGGAAACGATCTTACGCCATTATGGAATCTCTTAGGTGCCTACTCAGCACTTCCCATCTCAAATGGAGAAAGGGGGCAGCAAATTGGTGACTGGCTGAGATTTAGGCAGAAGATGGGCGGAATATAAACTGGCTAAGAGCACAGGAAGAAGTTCCTGAAATCTGAAACTCCAAGTGCAGTCAGAAGGAGCAGTGGGAGTTACGGAGGGTCCGTTTCTGCATCGGATTCTGAAGGAGCATGTGTGGTAAACGAACCAAGGGGTGATTTGAACGAACCAAGGCTTGTATGCAAGACATCAATTTCTTTCTAATTGGTGAGGAATTTCTTTTTGACATTCCTTATGCTCCCTTTGTCTTCCAGGTCACTTCAGTCTATAGCAGTGCTTCCTACTCAGTGCCAAGTCATCTGGAGGCTCTTCTGGATGATGGCCACTTGTCTATGCCATCAGTACAAGAACCTGTGCCAGCTTTCACCGTGCGCCCTCCTGCTGGTTCCACAGTCTCTTCCAGATACAGAGCTCATCAATGAAACTGCAAACCCATGGTAGAGTTATAATTCTCTACTGTGTTTCAGAATTATAGAAGGGAGCATTGCCCATCCCTCTGTTATTGCTGGGACCCATGACATTCTCCTTTGCCCCGGCTTTGTCATGTTCCAAAGATACGCATTCACGTGGCTTGACTATTTTTTTTTTTTTTGACAAACTATATTGTCTCTGTGCACTGAGTTCTTGCATGGGGTGGAGGGGTGGACAGGAAGTTAGTTGCAAATCTGCCAGAAGCAAGGAATCAGTCTGCTGTATCCATGGGTAACGGAAGAAAAAGAGAAAGGGAAGCAAGCAGGGTATCCTAGAGGGTGTGCTTAGTTTGTATGCTCTATTACACTGCAGCAGAGAGATGTGTGTGAGACTCATGAGAACCAAGTTTTGATTTATCACTAGAAAGAACTGTGTCATTTGTATTTTAAAGAAAAATCACCTCTCATGTGACAGGCTGGGAAGTGGTTAGGCAGGAATCTGCACCTGTGATCTTTTCATCTGGTTTCTACATTCTAGGGTGGGAAATCCATGAGACTGCAGAGCTTTGCTTGTATCAGTAAACGATCTGCAAGGTCACAGGGGTTAACTGAATCTTGAAAATGCCCTTGGATGTCAAATCTTTTCTTTTTTTGCCCTACCCTTATAGAGATTATCTCTTTATAAAACTTATATTTTATAAAGTATTTGATACATAAGTAAATTGAACCATGGTGGTGTCAGTTATCTGAGGATTTCTGCAAAGGTGTTATTCCTTTACAAATAAAACAGTTTGCCATGAAATCATCCCGTGTATATATTTTGTTTCTTCCTCTACCATCTTTACAAAGTATTTCAGTCATATTCTAAGTCTTAAACCTTCCCAAGAAAGATCCAAGTTTTATGAGTCACTGAAAAGCAGAAATTGTTGACGGTGTGTATAGTAGAAATGACCTCAAATTACTCTCTCCTCTGATCCATGCCCTGGAGTCACAAACCCTCATCTCATCTACAGCCAAATACCCCTTCTCCCTGAGACACACAGCCACCACATGCAATCTCCAGCAAGACCCAGTAATATGTCACCAGCTCCCCTAGCCACTTAGTCCAGAGTTCAGGGCATCAAGAATTGTTTGAAAAGACATAACTTAAAACCTTAGCTAGAGAGACTGCCACCTGAAACACAGCTGAATAAAATCTTCAACTTTCCATATTCAAGTTCCCAGTGTTGAAATCTCCCCCTGCTGGATATGAAGAGTATGTGCTTTTATAAGTAGAGTTAGACTTTTCCAAGAAAATAAATGCTAAAACATTGCAGGTGTGAAAATTGGTTCTATTGATCTCTAAGATACTGCAATTATTTAAAAGTTTGTCATCAAAAGAATTGTAAAAGGCAAATATGGTAATTTGAGTTTATATTAGTTTGAGATGCATGTGTGAATACAGAATTTTCAATAGTCCCCATTTACGTTACTACTCTTCGGAGAATTTGAGCATTTTAATGGACTAAACATGCTAATTTCCCACTTTAGTGATGAGAGGCATAATGTTTCAATCAGGGAGAAGTGCGCTCCTTCTCCAGTGACTGCCATTTACCTAGCATCATCATGGCTATAGCTGCTGGTCAAATCAATAAAAGTCCAAGCATAAAGACCCTAGGCCACTTACACTGTGTGTTTGGCTCACGACTCCTTTGGGGGTCAAAGGATCCTTTCCCAGGGGTCACCTAAGAGCATCAGAAAACACAGATATTTACATTATGATTCACAACAGTAGCAAAATTACAGTTATGAAGTAACAATGAAAATAATTTTATGGTTGGGGGTCACCACAACACAAGGAACTGTCTTGAAGGGTTGCAACATCAGGAAGGTTGAGAACCATTGCTATAGGGCATCTATTGTGTTAACTGATATTTTTTTCAGGAGTGACACTTCTTTATTGCTGGAAATACATCTTGACTATGATTTGGTGGAGTCCAGACAAGTCATTTCCAAGCCATTCTTGGTATTTTGCCTTCTCTCTGGTGTGTCAACTCACCCACTACAAAATACACATTTGCTGAAGAAAGGGCAAAGCAGAAATATAAAAGGAGCATAGGAATGGGTTAAAAAAAAAACTAACCAGAAATTCTCTTAGGAGAGCAAACAGGCAGGAATGCCAGGAACTTGGACATAGACGACGTTGTTTCCTTGTGCTGACCACCACACATGTAGACATGAATAGATCAGCAGTTCTATGGATAATAAATTTTCATTGGCAGACACATTCCCATAGTGCATCAGTCTTACATTTATTAAAATNTCTCTCTCTCTCTCTCTCTCTCTCTCTCTCTCTCTCTCTCTCTCTCTCTCTCTCTCTCTCTCTCTCTCTCTCTCTCTGTCTCTCTCTCTCTGTCTCTCTCTCTGTCTCTCTGTCTCTCTGTCTCTCTGTCTCTCTCTCTCTGTGACATGTGTCAAACCAAACAAGAAAGGAAGCAGCCAAATAAATAATTCTAAAACAGCTATATAAATGGAAGTTCTATGCATATAATGTTACATACAAATGTATACATATCTGTGTTCACAATAGCTGTTTCTTTTTATTGAACATCTAACAAATCCAAAACACTCATTTAAGAGAAGAAAGAAGTGGAATAAATTTGTATTGATGCTTGGGTGCTTCAAATTTATTATCTGCTCACTCTGTACAGCTGTCATTCCCAGATTCCACATGGCTTTCAGTGAGAGGCAAAAAATTTAAAACAAACAAAAAAACCCCACACAACTTCTTCAGTACAATTATGTGCCTTGTCTTAGGATCTGATTTAATGGTTCTTAAATGAAAGCTCTCTGATCATTACTTTAAAACATACATTAGAAATTACTTATTTTTCTCATTTCACATTATAGTTGTAAAGGCAGGTATCATGTTATGGAGAGGAGATACGTAAGGTTATGATTATATTGTTATTCTTCAAATAATCTTAATAATATACCATTTTGGGTTACTATGGCTTTCCTAATGCAACAGTCACTTAAATTATTTCATCAAAAGGAAATCTTGTCATGTTTCCCAGGGCTAGAAGTTTGAAGTGAAGCCTCTCTATTTGTCCCATAGACGGACGGCTCTTTATCTTCTGTGCCTGCAGAAGTTCTTCAGTCTGTGCATGTCTAGTGCCTAATCTTTACTTATGAAGAATCTGTCATTTTGGATTAAGGATCACTGTAATGACCTCATTTTGACTTACTTTGTATGACCTTGTCACTAAGAGCATTTCATGTTTTCTGAAGTATTGTAAGGTAGGACTTTAATAAGTGTCCTTAGAGGCAGTGGTCATGATTTATGCTGTAAAATTTGCACTGAAGCAACATTGTTTTTCTAAAGAGGGCATCAGCTATTGTAATAAACATTGCTTGGAAAGTGAAAAATGTTAGTGCAGAAATTAGATTTCATTTAAAAGTTTAAATTTTCAGTTCCACAGTTATATTGAGAATATTTTGTTACTCTAACTACCAGAAAACTAATGTCAATATGATGTCTTTATTCCTTTCTGTTAAATTGTTATCCATTTTTGTGAGAAAAAATATCTTTTTATATTATCCTTTGCTTAAAATTAATATTAGTTAATACAAAAGCATACAGCTCAGAGTATATGAATAAGAATAAACAACCCAGGGCCAGGAAGATGGCTCTATGTAGAAAGGGCTCATCAGTCAAGCTGATCATGTTCACTGATCTCTGGAACCCAAGTGAGTGGGGAAGGAGAAAATGACTTCACAGAGTTGTTCTCTGACCTCTCATGTGCACAATGACACAGGCCTAAGCATGCACGAATGCAAACACACACACACACAGAGAGAGAGAGAGAGAGAGAGAGAGAGAGAGAGAGAGAGAGAGAGAGACATAGACACACACAGATAAGCCCACACACATACAAAAACAGCCATTTACATATACACAATACAAATAAATACCTTTAAAATGAAATTAAAAGAATAAATAATTTATTGCTGTATTGGAAATTAGGACTTAGGCAGTTTTACACACACACACATTCTCATATAATACATCAAGCTGATGAACAGCAGATTATTTCTAGGAGTTATTTCAAAAATGCTTAACAGGGAAATTCATGTAGCCCTGTTGAAAGATTATTTTGTGTCAAAGATTGCTATCCTGCATACTGTGTATACATGCTGTCTCATTCAATCATGCCCCTCCCCCAATACTACTTGTATTGTTCCCATTTTAAAATTAAAAAGTAAAGAAAAGGACCAGGCTCATGAATTATTTACCTATGTCATATGATAAATAAGTTATATATTTTAAATCCAAATTTAGTTTTTCTAAGTGTCTTTTTTCTTTTTCTAATTTCTTAGACTAGAGGATAATTCTTTTTTTTAATTTATTTATTTATTTATTAAAGATTTCTGTCTCTTCCCCACCGCCGCCTCCCCTTTCCCTCCCCCTCCCCCAATCAAGTCTCCCTCCCTTGTCAGCCCAAAAAGCAATCAGGGTTCTCTGCCCTGTGGGAAAATATTCTTTTATGGTTGACTGTTTTTTTCAAAATTTATTCAATGCTTATAATTGAAGGATTATGTGTTACCTTAGGTGATTAGGGTAAATAGAGGTGGCTGTTGAATTCATTGAGAAATGCAAGAAACACTGGAGTGACTGGAATTTGTCGTTTACGTGGCTTCCTGGTATAAGACCTGTCTTTTGGTAGTGTAAGAGATCAGACCACAGCAGTGTGGCTTGGTCATTCTAATTACACTCCCTGTGGTAGACAGCGAAAGTCAAATCCGAGCTCTATAGACTTTGGCTGTCTGACTTGGACCAGTTACTTAGCCTCTCTGGCTTGCAGTTTCTCATCTACAAAGTGGTGTAGATGTTTGGGGTTAAAGACACTGTCTTGGAGTTTGTAAAGCTGTGATAAAACACCATAACCAAAAGCACTTGGGGAAAAGGGGTTTATTTCATCTAATAACTCTCACGTTACAGTCTGTCACTAAAGGAAGTCGGGGCAGGAACTCAAGACAGGAATCTTGGAGGCAAGGACTGAAGTAGAAGCCATTGAGAAATGCTGCTCACTGACTTGCTCTCCATGACTTGTCAACCTGTTTTCTTATACCATTCAGGACCTTGGGTCTAGGGGTAGCACCACATATAGGAAGCTGGTTTCTCCCCCATCCCTCATTAATCAAGAAAATGCCCTACAGACTTGACTACAGGCAAGCTAATTGAGGCCTATTTTTTTTTATTTCATTTCAGGTTCCTCTTCCCAGACAGCTCTAGCTTGTATCAAGTTGACAAAAATCTAGCCAGGATAAGTGCTAAATCTGTTCATACAAACCCCAGCTTCTTTTGTTCATGTGCTCACGGTATCATTTTCAGACATTATTTTAGAATTTCTTACTAAATCCTACTGATTTCTCATTCAGCTGAAAGTCTTTGTCTCTGTCCAGCAGGGAAGAAGACAGAGGTTAATTCTTTGTTTCTTTGTACTATTTTTTTTATCCCATCTTCTTCACCATGGTAACTGTCTTTGGCTCCTGCAGAGGGGTGAAAAGAACATTGGTGGATGGGACAATTCCCCTCTGAGCCAAGCAGTTATTATTCGTTCTGCCTTAGCACTCTCTGGTTTTGACATATCATCTCAATTCTCCTGAGATTTGGGGAACATTCTGACCTCTATCCCTTTTCCAATGTCCCCTTCCATCTGCCTATATACTCCCTCAGCGTCCCCTATGATGCGCAAACTTCCCTGCCTGTCCAAACCCATTCTGATGTCACCTGTCTCTTAGTGTCTGCAGTACATCTATCCCTGGAATGCTGGGGCTCCACCTCCTCTATCCAAGGTGAGGGAGGGGAACACCAGCCTCTGTGGGGATCGAGTCCATCACTCTACCAATAAATCTCTTCCTCACTTTTAACTTGTCAAGGCGGGCATGAAACAGTATTTCTGGGCCTTCTCCCACCTCAAGAAGCACTGTTTTGTTCTGGGGGTGATTTTCTGAAAGCTCTCAGACTTCAATGGTGGTATAAGTGGTGCCTTCCATCATAGAAAAACTCTAGGAAAAGGAAAAGAAAGCACTCATGGTTTTGGGAACATAGCACAGTGATCCCAAACTCTCTCTGACAAATAGTTTGCCTTTCAGTTTTTTTTTTATTTTATTTTTTTTTTACTCTTACAGGTGGGTAAAGGGTGAAGAAAGGTGAAATAACGAACCCTTCTGGAAGGTGAATGCATTTTCCATAAGGGCCATCCTGAAGGCCTCACGGGAAACACAGGAAGACTGCGTCTTAGGAACATTCACACCATTAGGCTGAATTGGTGAGTGTGATGGGTAAACAAAATCCTTATGGTGTGAGTAGACTAAACTGACTTTGGTTTGATTTTGATAAGGGTAATTTAACACTAGTCATTTTGGCTGAAGGTGTGGCATGTCCAAACATCCCTGAATGGAAACATGGTTCACTGTGTTGAATTATAGAAGTGGCTGCATAAGAAGGAAGGAAATTAAAATAAGTCACTTATCTATAGTAGTTGTTCAATAATTTTAAAAATTGTTCAAAAATTAAAATTAAAAATATCAAATAACAGATCTACTGTTACTGAGTATTTGAGCCATATTGGGAAACTGACTCCTTAAATTCTTTTGAATAGCTCAACAATAATGCTACACTGTAATCAATACTTAATAGACATTTTTTGTGATATCTAGATATATTTTTGATCCCCAGTATGTGTTGATATTCTAGCAATATGTTTGTTCTGTTTAAGTACTCTATCAAGTAGTTGTACAACTATCTCCAATTTGTAAATGAGGAAACTAGGACACAGAGAGATCAACTACCTGCACAGGCTTAATAGACAAGAACGTGAGACTTAAACCCAGGCCTGTAGCCTAGTACTGCACGCAACACAACACTTTCTTAAATACCTTCACGTGGTTCAAATTGCCACAGCCATCTTGTGAGGTAGGAGCTACAAACTGACAAGGGACCAGCTGCCCATAGAGCTGAGTGAACCCTTCAGTCCTTGCTTCTGTTCTATCTACCACTTTCAGCTGGGTACATTTTGTTTGTTATTCAATTTGCGCTGTAATATGTTCATGTCAGAAGAAATTTATTAGTGTTATTTTTACTGACAGTCAAAATAATTAAGGAGGAAATAAATTGGCAAATGCTTTGTTAAATAGGGCAAACACTTATGGCTTTTTAAAACTAACTATTTTTAAAAATCTTTTGTTACCTTTACCTTAAAAGGCAATACATAGTCATATCTGAACAAATAGAAAATCTCTAGAAAAAGGAAAAGAAAGCATTCAGGATCCGACAGCCTGATGAAAACCATTGCAAATCTCTTTGGAACTATCCTTCCAGATCTACACACACCTAGGCGGGGGGGGGGGGGGGGGGGGGGGGGGGGGGGGGTGGGGGTGTTTGCGTCCATTGTTATGTGTCTTTTGCTCCTATCTGGATGCAGAGCAATATCCTGTTTTGGAATGAGAAGCATCAAGATGATTGTCAGGAAAAGCCACAGTGGCCCATGTGTTTTCCTCTCTCCTCCACTCCCTGCTGGCCTGGATAAGCATTGGTGATTAAAGTTCTTTCGTTTGCTTTGCCTGTATGATTACCCTTCAAGTTATAAAATCATGTTTATAAACTGTTAGATAAAACACATATATCTTCTGTAATCATTATGACTTAGGAGGCCAAAGTCTGAAGTAGTATCTTCAGGATCTGTACCCTGAGACCTGACCCACCTGATTTAGGCACAGAAGTTTTGAACCAGCCATGTGGACAGCCCACTCCGACCCTGCCAAAGAGCTTGAGCTCTCCAGGTAAGGAATTCTGACATCAGTAAGAATGTTATTTTAAATCTAGTTCAATTTCAGACTGGATATTTGTAATTGTGCCTGGAATTACTTCTGTTGTTATGAGCAGAGATCACCCACTTCATGATCCCTCCATTGGAAACAGTTATTAAAAGGGATCAACCATTTTAATGTACCCAGAAGTGCTTAAGAATACATACTATTATTTGATTGTAGGAGTGTTTCCTTCATGCATGTCTGTGCACCATGTGTGTGTCTGGTGCCTGTGGAGGCCAGAAGAGGGAAGATCTCCTGGAGTTACTGACAGTCGTGAACCCAACATGGGTGCTGAGAATTAAACCCTAGCCTTCTACAAGAGCAACCATGGCTCTTACTACTAAGCCACCTCTCCAGACCCCCAGAATTTTGTTCTAACTTAAGGTTGCAGTGAGACAAAATAAAAACGGGTACAAGAGGGTCAATAGGGCATCACTTCAGGATGCCTGAACCTACATGTCCTCTGGTCTTCCTGTTGCTTTCTATTGGTGTGATAAACAAGCTGGGGGAGAAAGGATGTCATTTGACTTAGAGGTTAGAGCCTATGATTGAGGGAAACTAAGGCATGAACTTGGAACAGGAACTGAAGCAGGAGACCTCAGAGGTGTGCTGCTTACTAGCTGTTAAGATGACATTCAGCTGCCTTTCTCATAGACTAGGCCCACTTCCCTAAGGTCCAAAGTGAGGTGGGCCCTTCTACGTCAATTAACAATCAAGAAAATACAGCCAGAGACACACCCACAGGTCTCTATGATGGGGAGGTAGCTCGCTAACTGAAGGTCTTTCTCTCCGGATGTGCCAAGCTGATGAAAACTGAGTACCACACTGTACCTGCAGGTATCTACACAGTAGCTACACACATGCTATGCTTCTGGCTGGAGCATCCCACCCCCCAAAATGTGTGTGTTCCTTTACCTTCACATCTTTCAGGGGCAGTCAAGCATTCCTTTTCTCTTTCATTTTTGGTCTACCCCTGTCGAATACACCCACGCCTACACCACTCTGCAATGCTCATAAATTTTTCCTTCTTAGACATGTTTGTTAGGATTCAGGCATTCTTCTGGCCCCTGCCACCTGGCAGGATGTACCCAGGCAGTACTCTGGCCAGCCCAAGGTACTCTAAATGCAGGTGCAAAAGGTCCCTTTAAAAGACAAATTCCACCCATTTCCACTCTTTTTTCCCACTGCTCTTCTGAAGAGGCAGGCCAGTCCTGCCTTCCTCTTCCTCTTTTTATCTGTATCTCTTTTCCTCCCTCTCTTCCCTTGCCCCACTCCCTTTATCTCAAAACTCCCACATAAGCTCTGCCTGCATGGTGTGTCTGTCCCTCACTGGCTGTGGGCTCTACTGCCATGGGACCCCCTTGGCCCGCCAAGGTCCCTCTATTACCGTTTTAGAAGCATATTACTAAGTACAACGACAATACCTGTATTTCTACCTGTCTCCTCTTTTCTTCTTCATGAGAATAAGAACCTTTTTGCCACTGTAGCTCTAGTAACTCAAGCAGTGCCTGTAACTTAGTGGGCATTCGATGAATCATTTTTATTATTACACCAATGAATCAATTATCAAGTTATGTTTACAATTATATTATTCATACATAATGGAATTTAGGAATTAGCTTCCAGTTACTTCTAACAGAGAAATAGAGACAAAAATATGAGCACACCACCATGCAACTATGAAACTAAGTCTATTCTGTTCTAGTATCAATTTCTTGTTCATAAAAATATCAAAGCATAAAAATAAGTTGCTATTAGAAACAAGGTCCCAGACCACGGGCACAGGCCATGAAAACTTGGCTGATCTAAACAGTCAACAAAAATACTGTTTGTCTGATGAGTCAGGTGACTCCACTGGGGTTTTATGTTTTCTCACAGGGAGACAAAAGGAAAAAGGAGAAAATAAGACCATCACTTGAGCTGCTTCCTTGTGTCTTCCTATGCTGTGTGGGAAGAGGTAGCTCAGGGCTTCAGGACACCTGAAAGTAACAGAGATCTGGCTGGTAGAACCTAGCCGAGACTTCAGTTGTAACATGTTTAAGACGGCCCCAAAGCGGCAGTACCGGAAGAACGCTGCCTGTGTAAGCTTCCTTCTGTTAAACTCCCTTCTCTTCTGCTCTCAGCTCTTTCCCTGGCTCTCCTTTCCCTCACTTAGCTGGTGAATCTGATTAACACCTGTGTCCTGCTCCAAAAGAACAGTCCTTCCTTAAGGAATGGGCGAGTGGCTGTAAGCATTTAAGTGCTCTGAGCAGAATCAAACATCATTTGAGGTATCCAAAGAAACAAAAATGTGCCTTTGTGACTCTGAAAGCATTTTTCTTTTGTGATTGCCGCTGGTGAGGGGAGAGAAGTAATAAAAAAAAAAGGAAAGGTTTGAATAAAATTGTTTTAAACTAATGCTACCCATCTTAAAGTCCTTAAATAATAAAAAGCTTTATTACCAAAAAGAAAAAAAATGTATTGCTGGTAAGGACTATTCAAAGTCATACAGGTAGCGTGTGGCCATTTCTGTTCCATTATTTATCCATTAATAATAATGAATACTTTTGTGTATGTGCTGAATTGTGGTCTTAGAAACATTATTTAGCAACAGAGAATCCATCGGGAAGAATGAGCTGTTAAACCGTATGTGTCTTTTCTGAAAGCACAGAAAAAAAAAAAAAAAAAAAAAAAAAAAACCCTGCCATGCTGTTTCACAGAAGAGGCAATAGGAAAATCAGCAGGCCAGTGAGTTTGCTAAGATTGGTGATGAACTTCACCACAGGCTGCCCGGACTGCTGTGAAGTGATTGGGCATCCCTGGGAGATGGAGTCTAAGGTTGCTGTTTAGCCAGATAGCCACTTGGTCCCCTAGTAACTCTCTTATTAGACTGTCATCTCATTAACTGCTTCATGGCAGATGGTCCCCAAGTGCCACATACTCTACTTTGGGCCATGTTGCTGAGGGGTGCTCACCCCTTCGACTTAGCTTGCCCCCATCTGCCCAGACAGGTGTTTTCACACATGACTGGGGCTGTGAGTACAGAGCAGGCTCCATGAAGTGCCTTTGCCCCTGGAATTGATTAGAACATAGGTTCCAACTGGAAAAACCACATTAGGAATTTTTTTTTTGACAGACACAGAGTTTGAGTTTCTGATAATTACTATTTCACCAAACCAACTGAGACTCAGGACTGCAATTAAAAAGAAATGATCTTCCATGTATAATGGCTTTCACACTGCATGGTACCATTAAATAGCCATCACTAACCACTAAAGCATGTACTACTCCTTCCCCAGATCCCTTTCTCTGCCAAGAAATTTAAGAACAAGAATGATCAATGAATGAATTGTCAGCACTGTAATTATTGGTATAGCACATGCAAATCAAACATTTTCAGAATGATTTAGATGAATGAGGAATTGTTAATGATAGTGATATTATCCAGACATTGAATTTCTTCTAAAGACCCATACTTATGTCTTTTTATCTACAATTCATGGGCTAGTTCATAAAAAGGAAGTATCTTTAAAAAATAAAGAACAAGGAGATTTGGGGTAATTTCTTGAGTATTTTGCTAGGTTCTGGGAACAGAAAGCTCAATAAAATAGCTTTTCTTCTCACAAAGCTTCTGTAGCCGGGCACAGACAAATGGACATGAACCACCAGTATGGTATGATGGATTAATAAACAAATGTGTACCAGGTGTAAGAGTTCACAGGGGAGTTTAGCTTGCAGGGGAAAGTTATTATGATGGAAGGAAAAGTCTGCTTGAGAACATACAATTCTTGCTTGAGCCTTTTTATCTTGTCTTCTTAGGAAACACCTCTTTCCCCTCTCTACAAATGTTTGTAGCCTGGAAGAGACACAGGAAAAATGGTCACAGAAGATATGAGAGCTTGAGAATGTGAAGTTGCTCAAGACCTTAGAGATGCCATTTAAAATAGGAGACCAGAAGGCTCTGGGGTCCCGACTTCACATTGCATGCTTAGTCCAGAAGTGCCTTCATCCGCTCCTGGAGCAGAGGGGGTCACAGATACAATAATAAGACATACGTGACTGAAGAGATACGATAAAAGAAGCATGACTTATATCCAACTCAAACACATTTATTGGCATAAATTCACATACAATACATAACTTTACTCATTTAAATGTGATGTTAAAGGGCGGTTGGTATAGGCACACTGTTCTGAAGCTACTACCATTGTTAAATTCTGAAATACTTTCCTTACCCCAAAAGCAATTTTATACCCATAAAGAAGTCCCTTCCCCAGTTCCTTGTTCCTCTAGCCACGGACAATCATTTATCTACTTCCGGTCTTGATATATACCTATTCTAGACTAGTCATTTAAGTTGAACCATGTAATCATTGGATTTTGAGTCTGGTTTACTTTGTTTTTAAAATGTCTTTGATGTCCATCAATATTTGTAGTATTTTATCAGACTTTATTCCTTTTCAAGGAAGAGTAATATTCTACCGATTAATGCACCACATTTTTGTTCACTCATATTTGGGTTGTTTCTTTCCTTTATTTATCTTTAGTTGTTGTTGTTGTTCCAATACTGTTTCAATTTTGAGGGCTAAAGGACAGAGGTGGAAATGCTGGGTCGTAGTGTTTTTGAAATATCATTAACTTGTTTGCGAATATGTGCCTCAGGACTTTATTTCTAAGAGCAAGCATGAGTGATCAAAGTTTTCCATCTCTTTGTTTTACACTCATTTTTTCTTTTAAAAATTATAGCCATCCTATTGTCAAACTCTTTTGTGAATAAATAGTACATCATGGAAACGCCTTCACAACCAGAAAGAGACACACTTGTCGGCTTTTCTTCATTTGTATGTAAAGCCATAACTTAAATGATGAAGTTTCTTCTTCACTAATGAGCTGCAAAGTGTTGACGTTCTGACAACAAAGCTGCCTTTAGAAAACTCCCATCCCTGCCCCAGTCACTATGATCAAAGCCAATGCCTCTAAATGGCGACCTTTGAAAGAGCATCCCCGAAATGCAGCCAGGTGCCTTGGTCAGTGGTTGGCAAAGGCATCAAAACTGTGTCCGGGGTTGGCAAGGAAAATACCCCTCTACGACAAATCTCAGTTTGGACATTTCCTCCCCTCCATCCCCTCTATATGTACTGTTTTGTATGTTCAGTTTTAGAAACAACTAAGCTCCAAGTCACATTCCACTTGTGGCATGACGGTTTGTTTAGGTCAAACAATCCCTTAAACAGCCCCAATCCACCCAAATTTCGAATTCCACTCCAACATTTTTCTCATGAATAATTCAGCATCTGTTGCACACAATCCTGGGAAGTCTGTAGCCATTGATTTTAATCTGACTGCCATGCTGGACACTATGCGTGATTCTTTCCCTTCTGGCAGCCACTTCGTTTTGGAAACCAAAGCAGCTATATGTAAGCGATTGCTGGTGACAGGACATTGAGTACAAATGTTTTACTTTTAACAAAGTATCCATTTTGGCATTCTAGACTGTCTAGTAGAAACGGCATCCATGAGTTTAATTTCGAATTTCGCCAACTCTTGAAGTAGATGTGAGGGGGAGGCCAGGAGGATAACTAAGGAGCCATTGCAAGTGGCGAAGCTCAGAGCGAGTGTTGGACGGCAGTAGGCCAGTCTTCCCCAGAATGGGGGCGGGGGGGGGGGCATGGTTGGCATGCTTCAGGCAAAGACTTGCAGGGATTTTGTGGAATACAGCAGCATTCAGGAAAAGGAAAGAGGAGGTTGAATCTTTTGACAAGGAGAGACTGCAAGGCCAAAGAGACACTAGCTTCAGAATTCAGGGAAACCCCAGGGTCAAAAAAAAAAAAAATCAACATCCATTCTTTCTCAAGCAGAAGCTTACAGGTCCCAAAAGAAGTCAGTGAGCTTTGGGCCTGCTGGCCAGCCTTAATACTCATCTCTTAATGGTTCTGGCACTTGGTTGGACCAGAGAGGAGTCATACCTCAAGGCCCTCCTACCCCTTAGTATTCCACGGGGAAAACATGAATAACTTGCCTTGATCCTGGACTTGATGATAGTTCCATCATCTGCGCAGCTAGCCACGCGTGGATTTAGAGCTGGCCTGCCTGCCTTTCCAGGCTCTGGCGCTCTCCACTCCATCCTCCGCCCCACCAACTCTCCAGGGTACAAACTACAGCAGGGACCCGCGCGGGCGCAGCTGTTACAAGCCACCGCGCAGCCTAATCTTTCCCTCCTGAACACCTACATGGATTTCCAATACTGCGTCTGGCAGGTTCCAGAGGGAGTGCCTGCCTCCTCTTGAGCCCTCTGCCCCGCGCGTCCTGATTTCTAAGGTCGATATTCCTGGGGGAGACTGAGGGGACTCTTGGCACTACAAGCTTCCTTAAAGATTCGGAATGGTTCACTCAGTTTCCCTGAACACTCCCTGCTGCAGACCTGAGAGAAGAGGGATGGATGTTGTAACTCAGCATCCACTAATACACTACTGTGGTCCTTCGTGTTCATAATGCCATTGGCTTAGATCTGCTTTCTGCCACTCAGTGTTTGCGTGGGCACGTGTGCAGTGGCCAGCACCAAAGGGAGTTGGACCTCTCAAAGAACGTCAGCGCACCGCCAGACGTCAGGAGCACTTTGCAAGGGCCATCTGGAGACATCATCGACTTTGGGATCCGAAGGCCGGAAATCTTCAGCTGCAGGTTTGAAGGACTGGGCGAGCGGGAAAGGAGGTGGGTGTTTAGGATCGCGGAAAGCACCTGGGGTGAGGTGGGGTCCCTCCCATCACCAGAAGAGAGCAGCAACTGAAAGAAATGAAGAACTCTAGACATGTATGTCTGGGGTTTGCTTCAGTCTTTACTTGGAGTAGGAGTGGGGTAGAATAGAACAGATCCAGTATTGGCTGGTACCTTTAGAAAGGTAGAGAAACTCCTCAGGTCCGTGCTAGAAGTGCTTGAAGATGTTGTGAGAATACTGAGAGAAATCTGAAGCAATCTTTGAGTTGATCCTAGAGGGGACTGGAAATGGGGGGGGGGAATTTGGAGGGGAGAAATAAACCACCTATGTGCCCCCCCCTCCTTCGTAGCTGCTGACGCGATGGTGCTGCTTATTAATCATTCACCAGTCCAGAGCCGCTCCACTTAATGGCCATACCGCGCTGAGCTCTAGCCTCTTGGTCTCTCCACGCTCCGGTGTGCCTTGGACCCACAGAACTGCAAGAGACCGCGCGCGCGAGCAGCCCTTGGGTGATGCGCCCGGCCGGCCTCGGCAGGAGCCGCGCTCGCCGCAGCTGCTGCGCTCTGCCAGGCGGCGCCAGGCGGCGGTGAGCAGCGAGCTGGGTGTCTAGAGTCTAAGGAGGGCGCCGGCAGCAAGGGCGCAAGGTGAGCGCCCTAGTCCCTGAGCCGCACCAGCCCCTTTCTGCCGGGATGTTCTCCAATGGCACCGCCTCCTCTCCCTCCTCTTCTCCAAGCCCCAGCCCAGGCAGCTGCGGGGAAGGCGCCTGCAGCAGGGGCCCCGGGGCCGGCGCTGCGGACGGCATGGATGAGCCAGGACGAAACGCTTCCCAGAACGGGACCTTAAGCGAGGGCCAGGGTAGCGCCATTCTCATCTCTTTCATCTACTCCGTGGTCTGCTTGGTGGGACTGTGTGGGAACTCCATGGTCATCTACGTGATCCTGCGTTACGCCAAAATGAAGACCGCAACCAACATCTACATTCTAAACCTGGCCATTGCTGATGAGCTGCTGATGCTCAGCGTGCCCTTTCTGGTCACTTCCACGTTGTTGCGCCACTGGCCCTTTGGCGCGCTACTTTGCCGCCTTGTGCTCAGCGTGGACGCGGTGAACATGTTCACCAGCATTTACTGCCTGACTGTGCTTAGTGTGGATCGCTATGTGGCTGTGGTGCACCCGATCAAGGCAGCGCGGTACCGCCGGCCCACTGTAGCCAAGGTGGTGAACCTGGGTGTGTGGGTGCTGTCTCTACTGGTTATCTTGCCCATCGTGGTCTTCTCACGCACAGCCGCCAACAGCGATGGCACGGTGGCCTGCAACATGCTCATGCCCGAGCCCGCCCAGCGCTGGCTGGTGGGCTTCGTCTTATATACATTTCTCATGGGCTTCCTGTTGCCTGTCGGTGCCATCTGCCTGTGTTACGTGCTCATTATTGCCAAGATGCGCATGGTGGCCCTCAAAGCCGGCTGGCAGCAGCGCAAGCGCTCAGAGCGCAAGATCACTTTAATGGTGATGATGGTGGTGATGGTGTTTGTTATCTGCTGGATGCCTTTCTACGTGGTACAGCTGGTCAATGTTTTCGCTGAGCAAGACGACGCCACCGTGAGCCAGTTGTCTGTCATCCTCGGCTATGCCAACAGCTGTGCCAACCCCATCCTCTACGGCTTCCTGTCGGACAACTTCAAGCGCTCTTTCCAGCGCATCTTGTGCCTCAGCTGGATGGACAACGCAGCTGAGGAGCCAGTCGACTACTACGCCACTGCCCTGAAGAGTCGCGCCTACAGTGTGGAGGACTTCCAGCCCGAAAACCGGGAATCTGGAGGCGTTTTTCGTAATGGCACCTGCGCTTCCAGGATCAGCACGCTTTAAAGCTAGGCACTGCCTGGAGGGGGAGAGAGAGGCCAAAAATGGGGAGTGAGGAGCAGGTGTGAGCCAGTGATAACCGCTTAGTTAGCTGGACCTAGGAAAGCCATGTGACCAAGGTAAAATGGAGAGTTTTGTGGGTCACCTGGGAAGGCTTTCGGGACATCTTCTCAGCCCTTCCTCCACCCTACACAGCGCTCGCTACTTGGAACAACTCTTCTTCAAACCCGGTAACTTTGATGCTCTCAGTTCTGCTAGTACAAACCACAAACTTAACGTCGTTAACTCAGTTTGACCTTTGTCCCCTCAAGTCGATATTTCTGTTTCTTTAAACTGAGCCAGCGTTACTGCTATGTGTTTCCTTTGGGCTGAGTCCCCAGCCTGTGCTCATCCTGGTCGCTGCGCAGGTCAGCCGGCCAGACTCTGCTCAAAGCGGTTTTCAGATCTTCCCAAATAGCCGCTCTCCTTTTGCACAACCTTACTTTTAAGGAAGCCCGGCTTGAGGATGACCAGGCAACTTCTCAAGGAAGGCACGTCTTTCCCTGGGCACTTCCTCCCTCCGCTCCACCCACACCCAGAGCAGAGCTAGGTGCTTAAGGAAAGGTCTTGCACCCAGAACCCCAGACTTCGTATAGCTTCACCCAGAAGGACAAGTTTATAAGATCCCTGGTTTGTGGATATGGGTACCATAGAAGTCACTCTACTCTTAGAACTCAGAACTTGAGCCCTAAATTCCAGCGAGGGGCATTCCCAACTGGGGAATGACTTAGGCACGGTGCACCTGAATTGCAGGGCAGGCCCGCTGGGTTCCCTCTTTAGAATAACAAAAGATTAGGTTTCCTGCTCTAGTGAAAGTTTGAGGTCCAGCTCAGGCTCCTCCTGCAATGACTGCAGGGCCTTGGCCAAAGCTGAATCTGTAGCTGTAACTTGTGTGGTCCTGGAGGGTTCCGGCCTTTCAAGAGGTGCCTAATAAGTTATTTCTTGTTTAACAAATTTATTTATTTATTTATTTGTGGTGTTGGAAGTCCTGTGTTTCTGCTTTTCTCTACTTGCCTAACTGGGCTGTTCTTGGGAGTTCTGGGAGCTTCAGGGTGTGGGCCAGAGCAGGAGAGGAGAGAAGCTCACCCTAAAGCCCTCTCAAGTTCCACTCTCTTGGATAATCTTAGGCTTTTCTCAATCCTTCCTATTTTTGCTTGTATCCAGTGAAGTTTGGAGATTTTTTAATGCTTTTTTTATTGTAGCTTTTGTCTTATTAAAATAAATAAATGGTAATTTGGGTTAACTTCTGTCAGTGCAAAGTGAAAGACCTGAATTCCTGGTGTCCCAGAAAACATGAGGGAAAACCACACTGTCTTTGATGTGTGTGTGT
This sequence comes from Alexandromys fortis, assembly GCF_014885135.2. Lineage (NCBI taxonomy): Eukaryota > Metazoa > Chordata > Mammalia > Rodentia > Cricetidae > Alexandromys > Alexandromys fortis. The sequence goes on along the minus strand of NW_026067913.1, from coordinate 4,298,793 downwards.
ATATATATCTATATGTGCTGCTATGCACAAATTGTATGTATATATACAAGAGAGACAGATTTGTTTCTCTTGACCGACTGTCACAAGTCCATGAAACAATTAGAAGGACGTGTGTGGCTCCAGCTGGGATGTTTTCAGTTTCAGGTTCAAGTAGCTCTCAAACTTGGAATGTCAATCACACTGAGAAATGTCAATCAGAAACTTGAATCCCTACTGAAGATATTGCTGCCTTGGTCTAGGAACCAGCACAGGTGATTCTTCCATGCATCCAGTTAACATGGTCACTTCTGCTGGGGAATGGAAGTGGAAATAATTATGTCTGAATTTACTAGAAATCTGAACAGAGCAAGGACCGATCATTTCACTGGTTCGTGTTTGCTGTAGTCTTTGGTGTGCTGGTTTGTACATTGGAGGCACAGAAAGCATATATCTATCTTGGTTGGTTGCTTAAGTAAGCCAGTGTATATCAGTGGTCCTGGAGTAATGAACCTGGGATTTTCGGGTTCCCACTGACATGACATACAATGACTGAACGCATTAAATATAACAGCTGTTTTGTGCACATTTGCTCCTAGAAGAACACCGTGCTTTTCTAAAAGCAGTAACCAAGAGTTTAACTGTCTTGTGTTTTCTTTCAACAAATGAACAAATATGCTTTGGATCATAAGAAAGTTTAGATCTTTTCCTAATAGTAGTTATATGTATATAATAACCCTTCTGTTAAAATCGATTTTTAATCGTTAGGAACAATGAACTTTACAAACTGAAATCTCCATCATTATCATCTCTGCAGACGAGAAATGTAGTGCCCTTAACTTGTTGCCACTGTAATAGTAACAGAATAAACATGTATATGCTGTCACAAGCTGCCGGGCTTCCATTTGATTCTTACTGTTTCACGGGGTTGTCTTAACACTCAGGTCTGATTAACGCACTTAACTTTTGGGAAATTTCAGCTTAACTTTGGAAGTTTTCAAAATTGCATCTATCCTTTGAACTCTTTTCTTTAAAATGGGAATCCTGGTGCATGTGCCTGTGTGCATGCATGTGTGAGTTTGTGTGTGTGTGTGTGTGTGTGTGTGTGTGTGTGTGCCTGCGCGGGCATGTGTGTCTGTGTCTGTGAGTGTGTGAGTGTGTGTGTGCGCATGCCTGCACGGGCATGTGTGTGTGTGTCTGAGTGTGCATACAGACAGGTAGGGAAGGAGTATAATGAGGAGATTGGGGAGGAGGGAGAAGAGCAAAAGAATGAAGCAGTAATAGCTTCTGAGTGAGTGTGACCAGGAAGCAATGGCCTGGGTTACACTCTGCCCTTGCCACACTAACCAGACAATGCCTCTGGTTTTCACAGATTAAATTACTGCCTGCCCTCATTCATGAACTCAGGTTTTGTTGTAAAATAAATAATTGCTGCTTTCCATCAGAGAAATGATAATGGGAGGGAGACGTGTCTTTTAAAAGTTTTAAAAGGGTAGTGTTAAAAAGAAGTAGAAAAATCAGGTTTTAAGGAGGACACATTTTATATCTTGTTCAGTTTTGGTCATTTCCCTGCCGGGGGCTGTAACAAAGCTTGGTGAGGACTTGAAATAAAAATAAAAACAGAAACAGATTCTACATTCTATAGAAGCTTTATTTTCACAGCAAAATGAAAAAAAATCGTATTCCTCAAACATTTGATAGCAGTGATTCTAGGATGATAGTGGTTCAAATGCCCTGTAACTCCAGCTTCACGGAGTTACATACATTACCACAACATGACTAAGGATAGTGGTACTTACGTATTTTGATTATTTTTCAGAATCATAGCAGGGTAGCAAATGTGAAGTTTGCAGCTTAGATTTACAACATTCTTTTCATAGTACTGGGGTCTTGATGCCCAGCTACAGCACACACAGTTTGTTACTTTTGGTCACAACTACTGCATGCATTACTCCAAACCCCTTCAAACTGGTTAGCTGAGGGGAAGGAGTCAATTGTTTGTACAATTTCAGCTAGCATCCCCTTTCTCTCCTTATTGGTAAATTGGCTCTAAATTATGCAGGGACATTTTACACCCTTGTGGGGAATATGACTGGGTGAGTCCTTGGAAAGTAGCCTTCCAGACCTTTGACCTTCTGCCTGGGATCCTCTGTTACTGCAGATGCCTCCTGGCTGCAGTCAGGTAACATTTGCAGCTCTAAGTCTGGGATCCTGCATCTCATCTGGAGCGGCATCTCCTGTGGGCAGCAGCTCCTTGAGTTCCCAAGGTCCTCATACTGATCGCACAGTGATCGCACACTGGTCATCCTCAGCCTGTGCTTTGGAGTCTGACACTCTGCCATTGCAGTCCCTGGGGGGGTGGCTAGTGGAGACCTGGGGACTGGCACTACATATCCCAAGGATCCCTTCGGTCTGTTCTCATCTCCCTCTGCCTATGACTGTCTCAGATATTTTGCATTCATCTTTGCTTTGTCAACCTCACTTAGTGAAACATTTCACACTCTCTACATTTGGGTTATAGTAGAGGACAACAAGAGAGGTTGAGCCCTTGTGTCTCATGTAGCATGAAAGATTTAAACCAGTTCCCTCTCCTAACCCAGTCACACACCTGATTTCCAAGGATGTTTGGTTTCCTGGGTACAAACCCTTCTCCTATCCTCAGTTGATGATCCGCCCTCAGGGAGAGATATTGAAAAATTCTCAGGTCATGAGACTCCCACACACAGAGAAAGACACTGAAATGACTGATCCTTTATAGAGGAAGTTAAAACATGTTGGTTTAATATCTGTAAATGATTATCTCACTTTCAAGTGACCTCTAAACTCCCCAGAGTGGCATTTTTCAGGATTTCTTCTCACACATTAACCATATAAAATGATCATATTAAAAAGCTTTGATGTCTAATTCATTTTATCACAACCACTGGTCCCAATGTTAAACATATAGTTCTCATATGATGAAAAAGTGGTTCTCTTAGCATGGAGATGCATAATTTTGAATTATAAATATATTTCTAACTTGGTAACATTAAGGAAATAATAACGATACTAATGCACTCTTCCAAGAAAAACTCGTTTGGTGGTATATTATGTCTTATGAGTTACTCACAGTCCCTTCTTTGTTCCATGGTGGTACATCAGAGGTGAAACTCCAACGATGCTATTAACCGGTGGTCAGAATCTGCTAACACAGTGGTAAGTGCTCAAAGCACAGGGCATTGCTAAGTTGGTGTTGTTCCCTTCCAGCACTGTGCACTTGGACCACTTACACAGATGGGTATTTTGCTTCTCATCCAACAGATTTCAGTTTGTTGGCTTTAGAATGATGTCAACAGGTTCAACATTGTGACATGCTTTCCCTAGGGAAAAACAGGTGCAGAATATAATGGATGATAGTTTATTATTTTATGATCTACCCCGGGACAGCATCCAGTAGCGAGCACCTGAGAAAGGACTGGGTTATGAGTGGTCATATATACTTCGGCTTCTGATTACAGCTATAAAGAAAAATGAAGATATCTCTACCATAATGATAAGGCGGAGGGGCCCCGTGAACTGAAGCAGATAGCTCAAACTAACACAGAAAAAAAAAATGCCTGCTTGTCAAACTGCTACTAGGTTGAGGGAAGCATTGTCTAAAAAGGAGATACGATTTTTTAGGTCAAAATCCTGTAAAATGTTCACTTCGATAATCAACAGGATGATTGACAGATAATATATAAAACTCAGTCTTAAGCCAAAGCTGGAAATTTTATATCCATGCAAGAGTGAAACCTCAGGATGCCCCCCATATTCTGGTTGAGAAATGAGAAACTTAGCACTTTAAAAATAAATCTCTTTAACCCAGATCAATCCAAATCAATTGTGAGTGGACACAGAAGGAAAAGAAATGACAAGGTGGACGTACCACCCGCCTAGCGTATTACCTCTTTAGAACTGTGATTACATGGCTGGAACAATTCGTGCGGAAGATTCGGGTCCTTGCCAGCGCTAGGACATTTAAGAAAGATTATGTATTAGATTCCACTTAGAGACCACAGGTTTTGCAAGCGAGGAAACAGCAGGATAATATAGAAACACTGGTCTAACTTTCACAAAAAATGATGGATGTGTATTTCCAAAGACAAGTTATGAAGCACTTAATCGAGAGAGAGAGGCTGTCCAGGGCATGAGAGGTAAACAGAACCCTTTTGTAAATTAACCTGACTCATGGGGCTTTTCTGGGAAAAGATGGATTGTACTGCGTTCTTTATGTTTCTATAATCCTTGAACAATCCACTAATCTATCAAGCTAATATTATTAGCAGTCACAATGTGTCTATTCAATATCAATAATTAAATCAAACATTTCCTCTATGTCTGACGAGCCGCTCTTACTTCTGAACCAGGCAGAGACACGCATGTCTTTTTCAACAGAGTCTCAAATTACGTTGTATATAAACTGCTGTACCTGGCATCTAGTTTAAATTATGTGTGCATGCTGCTGCTTGCACGTGCACACAAGTGTTAATTAAAAGAGTGACATCATATTTATTGGTAAAATAGTAATTCAAAGTGCGTCTTCTTCCGCCTTCCTCCCTCACAGTTGTTCCACCTTCTCCAGTCCTCCAAAGAAACTCTTCTCAAAAAGCTCTGTCACCTGGTTCACTGTTTACATAACGGAAAAGGTTTAAGTGTAAGTCTGTCAGAAGCAAGACTTTTCGATAAGTACATTTTATCAAAATGTTAGGCGGTAGCCTCTCTGACACTGTATCTTCCAATACAAGTATGTCATCACAAGTGACTCAGAATCCCCACATATAAAGATCACTTGAGAATTTTTATAAAGATAGTCTCTATGCTCCATCATAGAAATATTGCTGCATTAGAGTCAGGGTGAATCTGGTTATTTCTGAAAGCACACTGCCGTGTGAGAACAAGGAGCTGAGGTTCTAAGAGCAGGGAGCTTGCCGTCAGCATGGGAGGCTCTGCCTTCTTGTAGAATTCAGACAAGCTAATCTGCATGATGCTTATTAGCCTCATCTATAAGGTCAAAATGATGACATTTTCTGTAGGGCTGCTGGGATGAGACAATGCATGTCAAATGCCAGCTCTGTCAAAGGTCTTCCAGTCGTTAATGACTGAAAACTCAATTAGCTCACAACAGTAAACATTCTTGAGAAGATCTGGCCTCAGGGTGACTTGATTCCCAATACACTAATTTTTTTCCATCTCTACTTATCTCTGACCTCCTAGACTGTTTTTTTTTTCTTCGGACTCAGCATTCTTTTGTTCTTATAGTGTGCAGCAAAATCCCTGCCCACTCCCCAGATTCAAGGGTAATTCTCTCTATCTGTACTGACTATTCTCATTTTCTGTCAGACCCAGCTCCAGGAGCCTCTTACCCTCTATTCATTTTACTGAATATGCTAAGAATATGAAGTTCTGGCTAACTGATTTCTCTGAATCATTTCTCAAGGTTTTGTCTTTTTCTTTCTTTCTTTCTTTCTTTCTTTCTTTCTTTCTTTCTTTCTTTCTTTCTTTCTTTTGGCAAGCAATTCCAAACAGACAGTTATGTCTCCTTCAAGGACAAAGAGAAATCTTGGCCACTCCTTGTTATAACATATGATGTCCCTGAAGCCAGCCTGACTCAGATATGACACAGACCCACTGGGACACAGCAGTCACCTACGCTAATATGCATCATCTATGTGAGAGGTGAAGACAAAGACCACTCATCCCATTAGTCTGCTTTCCAGCTATACTGTTGTGTCATTGGCAATGAATCCTGCATCTCTGACCTGAGAATCCGGGGTCTTCCACCCTCTGTGAAACAGCAGTCCTTTGTAGGAAAGTGGGATCCATAAGATTACAGATTCTAAGAGCATCCACCACTGAGCGGACTAACAGGACTTGCAGCATGCAGTGGGTTAGGCCTAGGCTACTTCCTCCACCTGTGGGGCTGAGAGTGTCAGTTTCACCAGCAGTGGGAAGGGAGCCAGGTTGGTCCCTGAAGTGAGAAAAGTAAGATACGTTTACCCAAAGTTCAATCAATGACATATTATATAATAAAATTAAAATAGTTGCCAACAATAATTATTTGTATTATATAAGAGGAAGTACAGAGTTGAGATGATTCAGATCTCAAAGTGGTTCTCCTTAATCCAGTCATATAATCAACTTAGGATACGTTAAGCAAAAATATACTTTATTTCCTTATATGCTACTTATCTGAATATTGAAGAAGTATATTTATGTAATATGTTTTGTATAAGAAAATATTCTAGGATGTTAATTATGGCAGAACCTTAAAATGTGTAACTATGGGCTGCTGAGATGGAATGGCTCAGAGGTTAAGACTCTTGCTCTTCAATCCTGATGAACTGAGTTCTTAATCAGGAACTCATGTAAAGGTTGAAGGAGAGAATCAAATCCATAAAGATGTTCAATCACATCCATATGCATGCCTTGGCATACGTATTGACATATTCACATCATCCATGTGTCTGCACACACACACGCAGGCACATACCACACACACACACACATCCTCAACGATACGTATATTTTAAAAGTGTATTACATTTTTTGATCTAGAGATTGAAAATTTCATCTGAACTTAAAAAATCAATCACTCTGTGGATGACTCCCTATGTTAAAAATAGAATAATCAAACATCTGTCTAGATTAGTAGCAATTCATTGCATTCTTTTAAGAGTTATTTCATTATTTAAAAAAAAGTGATAACAGCGTTTTAATGTTACACAGTGTGGTAAAAACTGTAAAGCTTATTGGAGATGACATTGAGGTCAGAAACACGTCCAAGAAAATCAGGAAGTAATGCAGGAATGTTTGGTCAGGTGTGAAGTAACACTTTATCATGGGCAATTAAGGGGATGTTTACTGATATGCATTCTAAATAGCAGAAATAATGTAGCCTACTACACTAGAGATAAATACTAATTATTAATGTACTCAAATAATAAGGTTAGTTATGTTCTGCTAATGCTTCTTCAGTAATATATGTATATATATGCTTGATTGTCTGTGTTATATATTTGGAGACTGTGATCTCATTGTGGAGATAAAACCCATTCCTGTGAATTAGACTGACAGTTCCAGTTCCCTTCAGACTTCACAGCAGTTACACAAAATTGTCAAAAAAACAGGTTTAAATACAGCAACAGGGAAGAAAGGGAAGGCCAGAGAATTAATATGTATCAGTATCAACACTGTAAATAACACAGCTGCGAGGAGCTTCATAAACCACCCCATTCGGTTTCCCCTGAGACTTCTACAAACTACCAAATCTTAATTTGTCTTTCAAGAAAGGAGAGGGAGAGAGAGGGAGGAAGAGAGAGGTAGAGAACGAATCACTGGAAAGATCTGCTTGATTCCAAGAAGGACAACCCTTCCTCTTCATCAGTTATGCCTCTAAAGGTCACTCACTTCATTGTATATGCTACACAAAAACAGGAAGATTTTTATGTACTACTACTTAACGATTTACAAAAACCAAATTAGACCACCTTACTTTGGTCTCTATCTAGAGTAGAGTGACTAGCAAATAATCGCAAAACTGTGAACTTCCCAGTAGAGAAGAATAAGATTGTCTATGAGAATACCAGTTTTCCACAGAGAATACCATTAAATCCAATGTGCCCTTTTCTAAAGAACTATATAGGATACATTCAAAATGGTAGCATCTTCCAATAAGAGTGATGTCATAGTGCAACGACTGAGAGACAATTTCAGAAATCAGAATGGGGTGCGTTAGAGTCCTGGACTTGGAATTCACCAGACAGATCCCTGTAGGCAGCTTATTTTTTCCATTTATATATCATAACTCTTAACTGAAAGACATGAGAATAAAAATAAATATTAATCTCATAATATTAGCAAATACCTCAAGTGCTTTCAGAACTGTTATGTACTCTGATAGTACTTTCCATTTCCATTTTGTACCACAGAGAGAGTTCATAAACATAAACACTAATATCTAGAAAAATAGGTCACTTTTTACATAAGACAATAGCTATGTTCTATTTATTGTAATTAAAATATTAAAATTACTATAAGATGTTAAAGCTATGGTGGCCATGTGGAAAATAGAAAACTGTAGAATTAAAATACCATAATCCTAGATGAGCAGAGTAAGTCAATCCCATAAACTAGAAAGATGCTAGAATATGAGCGGCAAATTGGAACTTTTCCTTCCTGTATTTAAACCAGCAAATTGTTCAGTCCTAACAATAGCGTAGAGTAATTGAAAAGCATTAAGTGCAAACTTTTTAACTGGCTGTCTTTCCAATTAAGAGGTCACACCATTTATCAGTCACCAATTAAATAGCACCCACTGAATTATTCAAGCAAACAGAGTCTGCTAAGGGAAAGAGAAGCATCCCGGGAACAAAATACTCAAAGTTTGAAAACTGATATTGCAAATGATAAGAAACCATATCTTCTCGAAAATTCCTCTTGCAAATTATCGTATTGAATATGCGAGCGGGAGGAGGAGGATGTGAAATGAACTGCAAATTTCCAACAGCTGTGGATTCTTTCAAGCCGGCGGGTTTGCCGAGCACTTCCCTTAAATGAGTGCTGTCTCACCTGCAGCTGCACCGCTCATCTCCTTTGCAATACAAGGATGTATCCGCGAGAATAAAATTGATGACTGCATTGATTCCTCCGAAGGTTTTAATCCTTCTCCTACACTGCGATGCTCCTCCAGATGAAAGCGTCTAAAATCATCCCAACCCCGCATCCTGCTCGGCTCCATTCAAAATGAAATTAAACCACTCGCCTCCAAATGGAACACATACCCAAACTTCCCTTTCCTCACCCCCCCCCCCCCACAGAAAACCGCAGAAGACCTCACGAAAAAACAAGGGTTAGGCTTTTGGCCGAGATGGGTGGCCATAGGAGGATGAAAGGTTAACCAGGGTTTACGTGGGCAGGACTCAATTTTCTATCTATCTAAGGCATGGGTTTAGGATCCTGATTTCCCAACTGCTTCCCAATTTGTTTCCAAGGGCCTTTGCCTCCCTGTCTAGTCTATCAGCTCCAGCCTCTGAAGGGCAATAGGCACTATTTAGGAGCAGGAAGTGTAAAGTTCTGCCCTTTAATAACTATGTAACCCTATTTTAACACCTTTCGTTTGGTTTTCTCATCTTCAAACAAGTATCTGTGCTTACCTGACAGCTGTTTTGATTAATCCTTGCAGTACTTGCAAACAGAGCCATGTTTGGTACCTGGTAAGTGTTCTCACTCCTCATTCAGATGCACATACATAAAATGTATGGATTTGTTAGTGCAGACAAGGCCTTGGAGTCGCTGATGGGACCTCTGGACTGCCTCTGTGTCAGACTTGGGCTCCCCTGAGTGTTCTCCCCACTCTTTAGATTCTTACATTGATTTTTCTAAAGTTCAAGTTATCACGTTATTTTAGAATTAAATTATTGATTTGATAATCCTTACTGAATTGATATTTTAAAAATATTTATTTTTATTTATATATATGTGTGGGTGTGTGTGTGCACGCATGGAGCTGGGGTTACAAGTGGTTGTGAGCTGCTGGGCGTATGTGCTGGGTACTGAACCCGGTCCTCTAGAAAAGCAAGTATTTTTTTAATTAATTATTTTTTTTAAAAAACCAATCTTTTCTCATATACATACCAATCCCAGTTTCCACTCCCTTCCCTCCTCCCGCTCCTCCCAATTCTCCCCCCCCCCAAACCTCCCATCCACTCTTCAAAGAGGATATGACTTCTCAAAGTCTAGCACATCACTCTGAGACAGGATCAAGGCCCTGCCCACTCTATCTAGGCTGAGCAAGGTATTCCTCCAAAGAGAATGGGCTCCAAAAATGCCAGTTCAAACACTAGGGATACGTCCTAGTTCTACTGCCAGTGGCCCCACAGGCTGCCCCAGCCAAACATCTGTCACCCACATTCAGAGGGACTAGTTTGGTCCTGTGTGGGTTCAGAGCTCCCACTAGCTCAGGTCGGCTGTTTTTGTGGGTATCCCCATTATCGTCTTGACCCCTTTGCTCATGTTATCAGTCCTCTCTCTCTCTTGGACTCGACTTTGGGAGCTTGGCTCAGTGCAAGTATTCTTAAATGTTAAAAAACTTAAATGTGAAAAAACTAGGCCAGTGAGTTTACTCTTACATGTTAGACTGTGGTGTCTCCCTTATTCTCTTGGTCCATATGGCCACCCGTCACAAGAACAAAGGGGTAGAAGTGATGACAGAGGTCCTTGGACAGCCTGTGAAGATGACGGAGCAGCCCAGACAGCCCTCTAGGAGATGACTTCAGTGAATTATCTCAGCTTTATTCCAGAGTATAGGAGATATATAGGATTGGGGAGCCTGGGGACATACCCTAATTTGCATTAAGTGGCATGCTCCAATCATAGGTCTTCGTATATGATAGTGGGTCATACAGCAAAGCTCCTAGTACAAGTCTTAGCTATCTTATTGCAGCAAGGGAAAAACCTCTAGTGTGGAATTATGCCAAGGGTCACCAGAGAGATAAATCTGGCATCCAGGCTTAGAGGCAGTTTTTGGATAAGGTCAGTCTTCTGGGCCCAGAGACTTTCTCCAGATAAGGGCAGGCAGGGAGTGGAAGTCTTGCTGAGGGGCAGAAGTGTGCTCATAGTGTTGATCTTTGGGGACAACTGTCAGGCCATGATAGACCGCAACCTCTGACCAGCCAGCAAGGCCTCACAACATGGGATAACCTGATTCACACCACAATTATTTGGGGAGTCCTTTAATCCCAGCATTCAGGAGGCAGAAACAGGCAAATCTCTGTGAGTTTGAGACCAGCCTGGTCTACTATAGCTAGTTCCAGGACAGGCTCCAAAGCTTCAGAGAAACCCTGTCTTGAAAAAAAAAAATTACAAAAACAAAACCAAACAAAACATAGATTCTATTTTTGTTTTATATGCCTTGGTGGTTTACTGCATGTATGTCTGTGAAGGTGCCAGAAGCCCCAGAACTGGAGATACAGACAGTTGTGAGCTATCATGTGTATGTTGGGAATTAAACCTTGGGTCCTCTGGAAGAACTATCAGAGCTCTTAACTACTGAGCCATCTCTCCAGCCCCTAAGTGTGCATTCTTACTTAACACAATGTTCAGAAACTTGGAAACGAAGCACAAGCACCAGTATTTCCAAAGGTTTTTGCAAGATTCCAAACTGCATCTCCCCTTCTGAGTGTTTAGTGAGCCTCGACGGTGGCTGACTTAGGCTTCGCTGAAAGAAGTTTCCATGTTTTATAAAGGAATTTGATACCCGCTTCATAAAGCGTTAGTGGACACATTTTAGCTAGGTCTCCCTCAGCCCTTCAGTTTATATCAGACAGTCATTACTAGCAATTGTTCTTGAGGACAGGAGAATTGTTTCCAACCCCTTTAGCAGAACAGTTCTCTAATGTGGCATTAGATACTTCCTCTTTTTTTCTATATATTCTTCCTGCAGATACTGCTCTTCAAGGGAATCAGGAAAATGGACAAATTCTTGCAGTTTTCTTTCCAGCCTGCTCCCTACATTATCTTGAAACCTAAGTGCAATCAATTACCCACAAACAAAGACTATATAATGTACTCATCCTTAATCATCCTTCCGAGTCCCTTTTCTAGTAATCTCATGTGATGATGATCAGCAATTTAAAAGGTAAATTTGCCAAGTGATTTGATATTCCCCAGCAATAAGAGGTTTTGTTTCTTGGCCATATTACTTCATAACCGTTTTGAGACCCGAGAAAGACTGTGATTGTGACCAGTGGGATTCGGGTGGTGGCGATGACAAGGACTGTTATTCCCTCCATCATCCTTATTATGACCTCTTGGCTGCACAGCTGCAGTTGAAGCAGCTTCAAAGGAGAGGTTCATTAGCATCCAGATGAAAAACCATAGGGTCTCTCCGGATATTTAAGACTAAGATAAAAAAGAATGAATTGGAGGACTAATGACTTGGAAAAAAATCAAACGGCAGAGATGTCTATAAAGGGAGACTGTAGGTCCTGTGTTTAATCTATCAGGAGAATATTTAGCCTAGGTATAAAAGCATATTAGCACAATGGCAAAGATTAGCTCAGATAGCTGTAATGTTTCATTTGTTTCACACAAGATCCATAAAACTAGAAAAACAAACATGTACGGATAATGTGAAACACTAGAGAGTTTGCAAAGAATTCTTTAGGAATCAGAAAATGTGCTAGAAAATGCCCATGAGTTCTATGTCACTGCCGCCCCATCCTCCTCTTCCTCCCCCTCATCACTTTACACATAATTTTTCCTACTCCTTACTATCCTCGTTATTACAATTGATCATTACTTCCAAGTTTTACTCCATCCCAGTACTTCCACCAGTGAGTGAAAAACCCAAAAGAATAGTCTTAGGATTGAGGCTCATCTTGCTTCTACATATGTGTTTCACCTACCTAACAATCCTTTGCTTTACAAACCTCCTAAATTTTAAGTTGCAAGTTTGCAGCTGTAAATTTTTACTACTTTTGCTTGAAAGAACTAAATACATGTTCCTTCATCATGAGATGATTCACATTTGTGGAGTAGCCTTAGACAAGAAATGGTGGACCATTTTCATATTAGAGTGCCGAGAGAAAAAGCTTCTCAAAAATGAGTTCCCCTTAGACCTTAAGACTTGTCCTTTAGGGAACCTAACGTGAGTTATCATGTCTATTAGTCAGGAAATGTCACCCTCTGTTCTCAGTAGCTTATCTGGGTTCCTGTTTTAGCCATAAATCCTATTTATTTAGTTACATAAATAACATCACAATAAATTCTGTCATGAAATGAAATGACATTAAAAAGTAATGTTTTTTTTTTCATATGGAGAGGTATTTGGCAGCCCTGAGCAGTGTTATAATTCTTAAACAAATCCCTTGTGGTATCTAATATTTGAGAAGTTTTTGTTTTGTTCCTGTTCTTTTACCTTTGTCAGAATATAGTCCGTGTACAGAGTATGAGTTTTCATAAGCTCGTTTTCATCTGTACATCACATCCTTTAAGTGTGTCACGCCCACGCCTCCCTTCCTCTCCTTCTCCTGCCTTCCCCGCTCATTGGTGTTCTTTGCTCCCACAGACAGTTTAACTTCTACTTCTGTATACACATCTTAGTTTTCCTAGATGCCAATGTGAGGAATTCTCCTTTGGCATCACTCTTCAGAAAGAAAGGGAGAAATTAATCTAAGTTTTTCTTATTGTTTATGTAGACTAGAACATGGGGCAAAGATGCTTGACTCTAGCATCGTTTTTGGAAACGCATCAGTTCTGGTTTTGTTACTGGCAGTGTCATAAAAAGCAACCTTGAGCTGCTCTTAAATTTTAACTACTTAAATATGAATTTTAAACGTAAGTTTAAATCAGAGGTAGGCAAAGCCATCCTTGTGGGGATATGTGTATGCCGTTTCATCAGCTACGACCTTTTCTCCCATTTAAAATCCATGTTGTTCAAAGACTACTTTAGTGACTGAGTTTGACCTGTAAAAGTTAAGACCTGTAGTTCCAAGGTCAGTATTTAAAATTACTGAAATGAGTGCAGTGACTTCTAAAACTTTATTAAATTCTAGATATTCTTTGAGCTAATGTTTAAAAGAAAGGCCAGCTTATTTTGTAGATGGTGAGAGAAAATTTAACCATGTAACATCAAATATTTTGATAAGCATGAAAATACAATGAAGATAGAGATAATATTTATAAACATTTTACTTAAAAGCTATACATGGAAAAATTACCTTGGATTCAATTACCCACTTCTCCCTTCCCACTTTTCCAAATCCTTCTCTCTTCCACCCCAACTCACACACTTTTCTCTCTCAACTTCATGTGTTCTCCATCTCTTATTCTAATTTAAAACCCACTGAGCCAAGTTCATTTTGTGCTACACATCTATGCATGGGAATGGGGCCTTCTACTGGAGCATAGGAAACCTCTCAGCATGGGTTTGGGGCCCTCTATTGGAGCATAGGAAACCTCTCAGGGCTCACATGCCATAAAACAAAAAGACTCTCCTCTTGGAAACCATCAATTGGTAATTGCTCCTCAGACAGGTGTGGGATGTCATGAGACCCTCCTCCATCCATGCTGGGAAGTCTTTGGTTTGGCTATGCATAATTCTTGTGTCTGTCATCTCAGCTATCCAGAGCTCTTGTTAGCTGTATTGTCAGGTCCAGCAAATACTGTTTCACCACAGACATTCATTCCCACCCTTTGGGTCTTACAACCTTTCTGCTTCCTTTTCCACAATGATCTCTGAGCTCTGGGAAGGGTGACTCAACGTGCCATTTAGAGGGAAGCATGCTGCAGTCTCTTAATCTTTGCAGGTAGATTGGTTGTTGATCTCTTATTAATCATCATATACTGCAAATAAGCTTCTCCAGTGAGGGTTGAGAGAAATGCTAATCTATGTGTATAAAGATAAGAACTTGGGGTGAGTGTATCACTATGTTGTCTAGCAGATTAATAATACTAGATCTGCCATAGGCCCTATGGCCTGGTTGGCACGAGTATTTGGTCTGATTAAGGATATCAGATATGGGGCACGTCTAATGGAATGAGCTTTAAATTCAATCAGAAAGTAGTTGGTTATTTCCATAACATGTGAGCCAATATTGTATTGGGGGCACACCTTGCCAGCCTAATAGCTATTGCATCAAAAATGAAGCATCCACAGCTGAATAAAACTGTAGACTGCTCCCCTTCCAAAAGCATGTCCAGCACCTTTCAGCGCTGTGAAAGCTAGCTAGTAGGGATGAAGCTTTCAGGTTGGTACCCACTTGATTTCTCCATGTTTATGACTTGGGTAGTGTTTTCAACAATAGGGGCTTACCATCAAGTTCAGGGGAGTAACCAGGACAAACAGCATCATCCATTAATGTTTTGGGGGGAGTCTACAGATCCTACTGACCTGAGAAAAAGCCACCCATACCTGGTACTGGGCTTTTTGTTTGAGAGCCAATGGTGTCTGGAGAAAGTATTGTCTCCCCCATATTCAGGGTTACTGGATAATTCCATTTAAATCTCATAAGTGTATATGCAAATGTATATATATGTATATTATATGTAAAATATATGCATATGTTATATACATTTGAAAATAGTTACAACTAATGTTTGCCAATGTATAACTCAGCATTACTTTCCTCATTTATACAAACATTTCAAATTGTCTAAAGTCTATAAGAAGACAGACAAGTTCTTAATTCTATTGAGTTTATTTTCTAGTGAAGTGAGACAGACAATAAGCAAACAATTTAAATACACTGTGAACTAAAATGAAGATAAAACGAAGTACTATGCATTAGGTAAGACCTGGATGACGTAGGAGACTTCCCTGAGAAGATCAGAGGGAAAGGGATTGTCTGGATGAGAAATTAAGGTGATACGACGGAGTTCAGAAATAAGCATAGGTAAGAAAAGAGAGGCCAGGGAAACAGAAATGAAAGGAGAAAGGAAAGAAGAGCAGTGTTCCTAAGAAGAAGCATGGTCCACAAGGTCAAAAGAAGCAAAGGTTCATAGAACAGCGGTAAGGATCGTTATGAACACGATTATTAAATTTGATAGAATATAGGCTGCTATTGGCCTAACCTTGGTATTTCAGAAGAAGAGAAGGGTAAAGACCAGTTGGAGTGATCTGAAGAAGCAATCGACTTAGAAAAGATATGGAACTAGCAACAGAGGCAACACTTCTGAGATTTGTTTTTCTCCAAAGGTGAACTAGCAAAATGACAAGAATTTGGGGAAGAAATGAAGGTAATTTGTTTATATTAGTGGAAATAATTAATCACGGAAGGATAAAAGGACACATCGATGGAATAGTCTAGGATTAGTGTCTGGTCTTAGCAGGTGTACACGGTTGGTGCTGGTCTATTAGAAGCACAGGTGCCTTGTTTTCCACGGTGGAAAGAATGGGGAAGTGGGTACACAGAGGATGACTAGCATCTGTGGACGGAAGTTGGAACTCTGAAGAGATATGAAAAATGTGGCTTTTGGGAAAGTAGTAAATGGCCTTTTACTAAAGAATAATGGTAAATAAAAATAATGACAAATATTGAATCATCAGGATTTGTGATCTTGCATTTTATTATGGCTCAGCCAGGAGATGTTTATGCTTTACTCCAGAGCCACTTTAGCAGCCCATGTAGAACAGAAGGGAGTAGAATAATCAAGGGGTTTGGGGGGAATGGAGGAATGCAAAATAATAAAGTAAAAGAAATATTCAGTTCCAGGTAACTAGGGATAAAAAATGTGACAGATTGTGACTTATGAACTTGAGGAAAGACTGGTGATTTGTTGCACTTGAGGGGTCAGAGCACAGATGGTGTGGGATGAGAGAAAAATACGGTCAATGGGGTTAGAGAATCAGATACAGTCAGCTGTAGGATGCAGCACAATTGTCAATTAAAGGTCAAGAAAAACCTTTTAGAGTGTGCCATTGTTGTGTGATAGGGGAGATGAATACAAAAGAGATGGAGGTCGAGGACCCAAAGCAAGGATGCTGAGTTTTTCATAAGAATATTCAAATCACCAGTATGAGATAATGATGCACAAGTGCTTTACATGGTAAAATCTTTTATGAATTGCGTAAAAAAAAAAAACATTAGGTGAATGGATGTCAGCTCCAAGAAAGGCAGTGTATGGTCTCGTATGAACTTCAAAGAAACCTGAGCATTTCACAGAGGGAGGATGAGGAGGATATAATACAGATTGAAAAAAATATAAGGACTCCAACATCACTATCAATCTCTAAGAATCATCTCAGTGATTAAGTTATTTTCTTTACATCTAAATAATCAGTGTCATGTGGACACCCACAATCTAGTCCAACTGTCATAGCTAAGAAAAGGGATATATATGTATCAGTTTTATTCTTTCTCATTTTTATTCAGTTACATAAAGATGTTTAACCTCACTCACAGAGGTGATCTGGACAAAAATTAGATGCTATATATAAGATATTTGAGATTATTATATATTCAACTCCTTTATATATTTTAAGATTTGCCTGTACAGAGCAAACTTTAATGTCTTAGAGTACTGCACCGAGGATAACGAATTGTGATATAATGACCAGAAAAGCTAAGAGGAGGAAGAAACCACAGTGTATTCTCACAGGTGATAAGAATGCAAGCTCGTGCGTTTCCTCTCCTTCTCAAGCTACAAAACATAACCCTTTAATGCTAAAGGACAGATCTTCCTTTTGGCCACATTAAAACTGTAACGCAAAATAACCAGCATATCAGAGGTACATTCTACAGGAGCAACTTTTAAGACACACTTTTTCTAGCTCTTTTGACGAATGTGTAGGTTCTGTTGACATCCCGTGACAGATCCATTTCCATCTGCCTTTTTTATGATGTATCTGATAAGGAGGATAAACAAAACACATTCTACAGTGCAACTGGCTTTTTTTTTCTCATTTCAAGTTCATAATTATTTGAGTCACAAATGACATATGGTCTAAACCAGTAATGTGTGTCCTACCCGATGGAGGACATTTTTCACCTTGTGAGTCTGGGTTACAGCTCCTGCAGCAGGCGCTGTCTGTCTCCACAAAGAGAACAAGTTCCCAAGGTTACTACTCAGGCTCTGTATGTTCACTAAGAACAGAAATGACGGGGGCAGTTTTGCTTTTCTATTTTATAAAATGTCTCTAGATGACAGGCTTTTAGTTTACTTCTAGCCTTTCAAAGTTTGGTTACAACATTTTAATGTGCTGTTTCTTTTCTTTTTTTTTTTTTCTGATTGAGCTCTAAGTCAATAAAATTGATTTTTCTTAAGCTCTACATTTTTCTCTGTTCCCCTCCCTGTTCCTCCCTCTCCTTCAACCCTCCCCCAAATCCCCCATGCTCCCAATTTACTCAGGAGATCTTGTCTTTTTCTATTTCCCAAGTAGATTAGTTCTATGTATGTCTCTCTTAGGGTCCTCATTGTTATCTAGGTTCTCTGGGATTGTGATTTGTGGGCTGGTTTTCTTTGCTTTATGTTTTAAAATCACTTATGAGTGAGTACATGAGATACTTGTCTTTCTGGGTCTGGGTTTCCTCACTCAGAATGATGTTTTCTTGCTCCATCCATTTTCCTGAAAAATTCAGGATGTCGTTATTATTTTCTGCTGTGTAGTACTCCATTGTGAAAATGTATCACATTTTCTTTTTCCTTTTTCTTTTTCTTTTTTTTTTTTTTTTTTTTTTTTTTGGTTTTTCGAGACAGGGTTTCTCTGTGGTTTTGGAGCCTGTCCTGGAACTAGCTCTTGTAGACCAGGCTGGTCTTGAACTCACAGAGATCCGCCTGCCTCTGCCTCCCGAGTGCTAGGATTAAAGGCGTGCGCCACCACCGCCCAGCCACCACATTTTCTTTATCCATTCTTCAGTCAAGGAACATTTAGGTTGTTTCCAGGTTCTGGCTATGACAAACAATGCTGTTATGAACATAGTTGAGCACATGTGGCATGATTGGGCATTCTTTGGATATATAACCAAAAGTGGTTTTACTGGGTCTTGAGGAAGGTTGTTTCCTAATTTTCTGAGAAATTGCCACACTGACATCCAAAAGGGTTTTACCAGCTTGCATTCCCACCAGCAATGCAGAAGTGTTCCCTTCTCCCCACAAACTCTCCAGCATAAGTTGTCATCAGTGTTTTTGATCTTGGCCTTTCTTACAGGTGTAAGATGAAATCTCAGAGTTATTTTGATTTGCATTTCTCTGAGAACTAAGGATGTTGAACATTTCCTTAAGTGTCTTTCAGCCAATTTAGATTCCTCTGTTGAGAGTTTTCTGTTTAGGTCTGTACTCCATTTTTTTTATTGGATTATTTGTTCTTCTGATGACTGATTTCTTGAGTTCTTTGTATATTTTCGAAATCAGACTTCTATGATGTTTCTTTTCAACATAGCTGAGTCCCATAGCATGTTGCTCTCATACTTGACTCTATCTTTGCACACTTTTGATAATGTTAGATCCCAGCAGCATGGAAGTAATTGCTTGGAACCAATTGCTCGTATTTCCACCCTATTCCTGCTTATTGGAACTCGTTTTTCCTCTTCACCCGTCTAGACCCTTTAAATGTCTCTTTCAAGGTAGAGCAAAGTGTTTCCTTTATATTCTATCTTACTCTCTCCCACAGTTATCCATCCCCTTTTCTTTTTCTTTCTGTGATGGCTTGGATAAGAATGTCCCATAAACACTCAGATGTTAGAATAATGTCTGGGAACTTTAAGGGGTATTACCTTGTTGGAAGAAGTATGTTACCAGAGGCCTTGAGATTTTAAAAGACTTGTACCATTCCCAGTGCACCCCCCCCCATCTGTGTTTTTAGTTTAAGATGTGAACTCTGATCTGCTGCCCCAGCCTCTACATCTGGCAATGATAGATGCCTCTATGTTCTGCTACCATGGAGACCCTCTGGATCCATAAGCCCAAAGAAATTATTTTTTTTAAATTTCCTTGGTTATGGTATTTTATCATAGTAATGGGAAATAACCAATAAACTTTCATTTTCCTTCCTTTCTTTTATGTTTACTTGGATAATACCAATTAATGTTATATAAGGTGACCTTGGAATATATTGACCAAATCAGGGCACTTTTAAGAACAAGAAGGTGCGGTGTTAATAATTATTCTAGGACATTACTCATAAACAGTGTTTCTCCTTGGTAGCCAAAGTGTGAAGCCACTGTAGGTACTGCACTAAATGCAGAACCATCTTTTTGCAATCAAGATGAAAGGACAAGACTTTGTTGTTTAACCTCTTAAGCTGGTCTGTGATGCTTCAGAACAGCCCCTTTGCTTTTCCTGTCCTCTGGTAGAGGTTTCTTCAGGGATTGCTACTTTGTTTATTTCTAATCACCAACCCTGAGGTGTAGAGAGAGCTAACCCCACTCACTTTCCCTCACCTGTTGGGCACACAATTCCCGTTTAACTGACCAAAGCACAATTTGCTAGCTAACCTCTGGACAGTTGAGTATATTGGTAAAGTTAAAACAAATCCAGTGGGGTTTATTCTAACAATGGAGAAGAAAGACTCCATTTACACTTTGGATTATTGTGAAGGTTGGAGCTTCTGGGGAAACCACTTACTTCTGATGGGAGATATCTAGGTAAACACAGCCAATGTTCACAAAAACAAAAATGAAAAGAAACAACAACAAAAAAAACCAGATTTATTTGTGGTGAATATGTTATCACTGAGTAAAATGCTTTCATGTAGGCAGGACTTTAGACCCACCCATCACATCTCCAAAATGAACAAAAGTTGTGTGGGTGTGGAGAAGGGGAAGCAAGCTGGCTAGCTAGAATAGATTACCTGAAATGGTGGGCAAGCTCTGAGTTCAGTGAGAGATTCCTGTTTTAATATCTAAGGTGAAGTTGTTTTATCTGTGGCACAATGGTTGCACCTGAACCCACTACTATCTCAGCTGCTGACTAAGACTCCAAGCCACCACCACCTTGCTACTGAGGTCACAGCTTGTGGTGAGGGCTTGACATCCTGCCGCCTCTTCCTCTGCCTCAGCCATCTCTACATGCTGTTTTTGACTAAGTCTCTGTCTTTTTTAAAAAATTATTTTATCAATAAAGACTCTGGAGCCAGACGCTGGGCTGAAAACCTGCTGGCTTGGAGAAGAGAAAGCAGCAGACTGACCTTCCTTCTCCACTATCATCCCCAAAGGAGAGCTCTCTCCTATGTTATCTGAAGCAAAACTCCTCTAACTGGATGTCCCTCCCCTCTACTTCCTGTGCCTCTCTCTCTGACCTCCTGACTTTCCCTCACTCTCTATGGTTGTTTCCATCAACTAGTTACTTGTGGGCTTCTTGATCTATGACTAGTTTTATTTGAATAATGCAGTCTTGGGGTTCACAATGTGATCAAATATCCTACAACAATGGAGTGTGATTGAAGAGACCTAAGGTCATTAACCTCTGGCCCCACACAAATGCACATAAGTGTACAAATGCAGATATGCTCAGACATTTGCACATAGCTACACACAAACCTACCCTAAGAGAGTAAGAACAAAAGCAAGGAATCATTTTCCCCCATCAATCTTAATAACAACAAAAACTGCTCTGCTGAATTTTATGCACAGGCAAATTCCCTTCTTTGGTGAAACCAGGTTGAGGTATTTCTTGGTTCTTTGCAAGAAAATATCTGTTTCCTCTTCAATGAGTCTTGGACTGTAGGAGGCACTAGCTGAACATTAGAGCAAGCAGAGCAACTAGAGCGACCAGTTGTTCTGCTTATGAGTTCAATGGATAGTGGAGGTTGCTCCCCCTCTGCACCTCTCTCCACAGCCCATCCCCCAGGTTGTCTTCTGTCAGTCAGTACTTCTCTGCCTAACACTGGCTTACTTCAGTGAGATGCTGGGTGAGTTGGAACAAACAGACTATCCTTTCTGTTGCACCTTCATTTTTCTCTTTTATGGGAACTGTTGACATTAGCAAGTTGGTAGTCATTTCTGGACAACTGGCAAGGTGATAGGAGGTGCTACTTCCAGCTGATGCTTACAGAAATAATTGGAGGTGTGAAACACACCATCTGGACATAACTCACCTTTTCTGTCCACTTTCCTTTCCTTTCTTTTACGAAGATTAAAAGACTTAGACTTTAAGTGCTTTAAGGTTACAAAGATAAACACACCTGACTGCCAGTTTGGTCCAACTCATTTCCAAACCAGTGCTCTCAGATTTTGTTTAGGGTTTCTATATAAAGTTATGCAAAAAAAAGAGGAAGTACTTTAGAGATCTGAAGCATTCAGGCCTATGAAATACTTTTATAAGAGAGGGATGGACGTTGTTATAATTTTAATAACAACCAGCCTACCTCCAGGAAAGGCTTAGTACCACAGTGAACATAAACTGGTTGCAAACAGTCTACCAACCCTTTCTACATTCCCAGGAAGAAGAACTGAGATGAACCTGCCTGGGAGACTTTGGCTTAAGAATCTAGAATCTAAGTGTAGTCTTTTGATGGCAGTAAGGGTGGAAAACATAAACAATAAAATTTTGATAAAATATACAACATATATACTTTATATATCCTATGAAGTAATTTGTATTTGGGGACTGGATGCAAATTCACTTCTTATATTCCTGTGAACCAAGCATTAAGTGGTGTTAACAGTAATCTATAAAGTGGCAGTTTCCCTATTGCTAATAACTTTCTAACATTTAATTACTTAGATTAAAACTCTTTACTGAAATTGCATTTACCTAGAATAAAATTGAAAAATTCTGATTCATTTAACTGTTGTAGTTGGTTAAGAACCTGACAAAATTAGTTCCACTGTGATCCAACACCTAAGCTCCACATTGATCACTGGAAGAGCTGAGGACTCTGATCCAAGTCTTTCTTGGTTCCTACAATGATGACAATGAACAATGCATGTACCTCGGGCAATCCCATGACACCTGCACAGTATCACCTGAGCTGACTTTTTCAGGCTGACTTTGGCTAAGGCATACCTATGATGATTTCACTGTGCACATGTCTTGGAGAAAATGCAATAAGTAAGCCAGTTTCATAGGAGACTTGGACAATTGCCATCTAATGCCAAGGCCCCATCATAAATTGGGCAGTGAAAATATATTTTACCACTACTATTTCCACCAATTATTTTGCCAGCTCTGTGCATTGTCTTTTACTTTTTATTGGTTTATATTCGCTTGACATAATGTTGGGTTTTATAAAGACAATCATTTTGGGTATATCATATGCATCACCATGCTTAGCCTCTGTTTTATTTTTTTTTCTTCTGCCTCCACCTTCCCTCTCTCATTCGTTTCCTTCCTTCCCCAAACCTCCTCTATGCTTTAATGTTCATGGTGTGTGTGTGTGTGTGTGTGTGTGTGTGTATGCAATCTCTGCATATCCATGAAAACCTTAAAATATAAAAATGAGAGAAAACTTACATTGGTCTTTGTGAGTCTGGCTCATTTTATATAATGTAACAATCTCCATTTGCATTCGTTTATCAACAAACTATGATTTTATTCTTTGTGGCTGAATAAATCTCCATTGTATGTATGTATAAACCACATTTTCTTTATCTATTCATATGCTGATAGGTACCTAGGCTGACCCATAGCTTCAATATGTGAACAGTACAAGGATAAACAGGATTAGGGGGGTCCTTAAATATATATAAAGGGATGGAATTGTGCAGAAATGAGAATAACGATATTATTTGAACATTAACATGTTTTAAAGGGGATGGCTTTTCTTTAGTGAACAATTTTGAAACTTTTGGTTGAAATTGGGTGACTGTAGCTGTGCACATTCAGTTCTGGGTGTCCCATCGTCTCCTTGTCTGTTTTTGTGCCAGTATTCTACCTGTTTTGTTACTATGGCATAACTTCGAGCATTATTGTTTGCTCAGAATTGCTTCAGCTAATTTAGATCTTTCATGCTTCCATATAAATTTAGTTTTATTTTTCCCAATTTCAATGAAGAATGCCATTGAATTTTTTATGACACTTGCATTGAATATGTACATTTTTAGTAATGTGGCCATTTTCACAGTATTAACTCATGACCATGGGACGTCTTCCTGTTTCAATTATTAGTCAATGCTATAACTTACACCTACAATACATTACCTGGAACTGACCAGTAAGTGGGCTTTTATTTGTTTGAGAGTAGAATGTAAAAAGTAGAATGTGACTTGTGTGTGGACACCAATTCTTTCCTTGCTCATTACAGCTACAGACACAGGAAGACGAAAAAGTCACTTAACATAAAAATGTGTAACAAACACATTTTTTTACCTTTTCATTGTAACTTGGGAAAGAGAACAAATATAAACAAAATCATTTTTCAAAGGAAGCAAACAAGAAAATCTTCCAGGAGGTGATGATTTTTTTGTCCTGTAGTGTTGGAAAGTTGCAGTTGACTCTGTATTGTGTACTTGGATGAGCACAGATAACCTTACTTAAGTGGATACCTTACCCAAGTATGATCTCCCTTTCTACTTGGAGACACTTTAAATGCTTTTAGTTTTTTGCTTTCAAGGTGGTACACACCTTCTGGAATATCTGGATGTATAACTTTGATTTCTTATGTCTTTGATTACCACTTTCAAAAAAATCTGTAGTATGTATAAAATATTCTTTGGGTACAAAAATGTTTTATAACTTGAAGAAATTACATTTTTTGCTTTACTTTGACTGTCACAAAGCTTTTTATTTGTTTGGAGAATGACACACAGGTTTGTCTTGATAGTGCCTTCATTTGGTGCCGGCGTCCTGCTCCCTCCCCCAGAGAAAGGCCTTCACTTTTGCAGTTTTTCCTTTGTTGTTGAGTAGTATAGACTGAGCTACTGAGAGACACTCCAAAACCCAAGGATTTAAACCCAATAATAGTTTATTCTTCCACGTGCAATAATCTAGCGGTAGGAGACTGGAACTGGCTCTACTTCTCAGAACCATTTAAGGAGTCAAGTTCTTTTCAAATTTTGCTCTTACTGTTCCCTAAGGAGTTTTAAACCTTTTACTGTCCAAGACTTATCCAGGCCACTTGTATGTTTTGGTCTTTGCAAAGTAGAGATTAACTTTCTGGCATGCAATTTCTTTTCATTTGAAAATAATAAACCTAAGCAAATATCAGTTTTTGTTTATGAGCACAAGATGATTATATTTCTTCATGCCTGTGGTTATCAATGGATGGCCCTGTGGCAAGTTTTGATTGAACATGGCTTAGGTCCCTTCTGTGCTGAAGTTTCAGTTGCTGGTGCACGATTCTGTAACCCTCACCTTCTTTGCCACAATGACTACAAAACATAACATTGATTTGGAGGAGCCGCAGGTAGGAGACTTGTAGGAATCTCAATTAAGCTATAAAGCAGCTACCCCAGAGAGTCATCTGTACTTTCAGCAGCGTTTTGTTTTTCTGGAAATCTTCTGTTTATTTCACAGCAATACCCATCCAATTCTATTGCAGATGGCATGGGAATTGTACATAAGATTTCTTTCCATATTCTCTTCCTGAGGACAGCCCACGCTTTAAGGGCTAGCTAGACGGCTTATGTCCCACCACAGTAGAAACTGAGGAAAATCAGACACAGCGGTGGGAAATCAGCAGACTGTTGTGCTTCCTTGCTCAGGATTGTGCCTGCTTGGCATGTCCCTTCCTAATTCTCTGTCTGGGAGCCTCCAACTTAGCCTGCAAAACACATCCTTCTGAAACTCCTTAACTCTGATTTCCCTGTCTCCTAAGTTCCAATTGTGGGATATTTGTAAATTTTTATTACGCAGTTCATTCAAAAGGGTTATGAACTACCCACCCATATCTGGGCTTGTGCTAGATACTTAAGTTGAAACATAATTTCAGTTTCCAGAGTTTACAACTTCTTCATGCCTGATACAATGTCCTACTCAAATTACATAATCAGTGAACAATTCTTGATTAAGCATATAGATAAATCAGCAACATGTCAGTAGGCAACTGAATGCTAAATGAAAGAGCATTATTGGAATACACAAACAGGGGAAATATTAAGGTAGATTGTATCTACATGAGGTCAGCTACCATGTCTGTTCCTGACCTTACCTCCTGTGCTGATTGCTAGTGACAAGGTGTACACTTAACACGCAATGTACATATGTTGTTCAGCTATGAGAAGTTCATATTATTATCCATGATGTTCTCAGGGAGGAGTTAGATGTGAATAAAAGATGGAATACCTCTAGGGAAGATAACTCTGAGTTGAGGAAAATGAGACAGGTAAGATGCACCACCCTTGAAGAATCTTAAGGTATAAATTTGGTTGAGCACACAGAGTAAGACTATATTCTGAGACATCAGTGATAGATTTTTAGGTTTTCATGTACGAGAAAATGAGAAGTATGGGCTGTTCTTTAAAAATGGACTAACTAGGGGCTGAAGAGATGGCTGAGCATTTAAGAGAATTGACTGCTCTTCCAGAGGACCAGAGTTCAATTTCCAACACCCACGTAGCTGCTCACATGTCTGTAACTCCAGTTACAGGGGACTCAACACCCATGGTAAAACACCAATGCACTTAAAATAAAAACAAAATAACTTAAAAATGGACTAGCTAAAGAAACTTACTAATGTAGAGAAAGTAAGTTGATTTGCGAAATGAATTCAGGTTTCAATATTGGAGTGGAGTAGATAATTTGGCAAACACTCTGCTAACAAAAGCATATAAGGGATAGCAATAATGGACCTGCATAAGAACATTTAAATCAAATAGATGTTTTTAAGAGTAGAGTCAATAGGTTTGGTGACACAGAGTGTAGAGGCTAATGGCAGGAGGCAGGAGAGGGGAATGGGTTGGAAAGAAATTCTTCCCTATCCAACCTTGAATTCTGGAATCAGATCTACACAACTAAATAAACTGTACATGAGGAGCCTATGAGTGAGGAGTTTAATCTTTGATGTGCTGCTTTGCCATGTTAAGAGGAAATCCATGTGGGGAGGCTAGGCAGGCAGCTGATCCCTGGGAAACAGGTGGTTTTAGTAATGTGGAGACAGCCTTGGAAGCCACATTCTGTGGACATGAAAGGCCTGTGTAGACATCTGCTCAACTCTAGTGACTTCCAGCATATGTGAGAATAAACACAAGTTTTCACCACAACTGCCAAGTGCCTCTCCTCTCCACATAGTCTCACTGTTGGCAAAAACTGCTTGTTCGTTCCTGCCAGTCCAGACTCCCTAAATAATCACAGAGAAACTATATTACTTGGAATACTGTTTGGCCAATAGCTTAAGCGTCTTTTTAGCTAGCTCATATTTTAAGTTAGCCCATTTCTATTAATCTGTGTATCACAACATGTCCTTGGCTTACTGGCAAGGTTCCAGCGCATCTGTCTCCAGCAGCTGACTTCTCAATGACTCTGCCTTCTTTCAAACAGCATTCGGTTTAGTTTTATACCTCTTGCTGAAACAAATTTATTCATTAACCAATAAGAACAACACATAGACAGACAGACTTCCACCCTACACCATCTCATTTCTTAGGAGAAACCCACACCATCTGTTCATGTCAGGTTCTTGAGAAGGAAGGGGGATGTAAAGGCTGTAAAGACAGAGAGAAGCAGCGAAAATACATTCTAGAAAAATGGCATGTGTCAGAGGCTAAAGACACTAAGCAGAGGTACACTGACAACCTCTATTGAACTAAAGCTATATAAGATGTATATTTACTACTGTACATGTATAAGTGTCTCTATAAACCAAAGCACATGGACTCAGGGACAGAGAGTGTGCCTTCCCCTCAATGCTTGTTCAGATCACTTACTAGTGTCTGTTTAGTCAATAAGAGTCTTACAGTGCCACTTATTTATAAGGTGCTGTGTAGTCAACACTTTCCAGCAGGACCACCAGCTCCCCAGTAATGATATGGAAAATTATTATTAATTATAAAAGCTTGACTGCTAGCTTGGGCTGTTCCTAACTAGTTCTTTAAAAAAAAGAGTTATTTATGTATTTATTATGTATACAGTATTCTTAGTATTCTGCATGTAAGCAAAAATAAAGAAAAAAGAAAGAAAGAGAGAGAGAGAGAAAGAAAGAAAGAAAATAGATAGATAGATAGATAGATAGATAGATAGATAGAAAAATAGATAGACAGACAAACAATTAGTGGAGGAATTAGTGGAGGGTAGGGTGACAAAGATGTCAGGACAAAAAAGGCAATAGTGAAATTTTTAGATAAGAGTCAAAGCATCACACACATAATAAATTGATTTTTATTCAGTTTCTGTTTTTCCCATTTATTTATTCATTGGTTTATTGTGTATCAGAGATTGCTATAGTAAATCCTAGTTCCAAAGGCTTTGAAGTAAAGTAGCTAGAGTGCCTACAGATCCTTGTACTCAAGATATAGTTGAGACCATCCTCTTATTATTGAAAATCGAGTCCATTGCTATGGACTTCAGTTTGGGGTCAAGCACTGCCAGCATTATTCACATCTATACTCTCTTACTCCCTCAATAAGGACACCTCAGAAAATATAATTTTAAATTTCAGGACTCCTAGTATTGTGCTGTAAGAATCTGACACTGGTCTTCAGAGAGGAGGGTGTGTGATGGTGGAGATGGAGAAAGGGTATTTAGAAAAACAGAATCCATCTGAATGAATTAGCTATAGCATACTTGTAAGAAGAAAAGAAAGCTTGAGAAAAGAGAGTACCTTGTGTTTTAATTACATAAGAGAGAGTATTTGAGAGTGTCGAAAGGCATTGGAAGAATACAGACAAAAATATCTTTGTTCCACACTAGTTAATATGTATATTTTGTAAGGAGAAAATGTAAGGTATCCAAGAGACCATTGACTGATAATGTATAATGTAGTCACTAAATTATTCTAAGAACTTAAAGCTATTTTAAGAATCAAAGCCAACAGCAACTTAAATCCACTTATTTTCTCTTCTTAATTATAACTTAGCTGGCAAAAATCTATTGATGACTTCTGATATAGAAGCAATTTACTCTTTAAAGTTCATTTAAGCCATAGCCCATGATTTCAGCATCATGCAGTACTATAGAGAGACTGCCCCCCCAAAGTCATATAAATTTTAGAAAATTAATTTGGGGTTAAGGTAACCTGACAAAATATCCTGAAGGAATGAACATTTGAACTGGAGATTTTGTGTGGAATTATTTTAGCATGTCAGCTGGTAAAGACTGACATTCTAAGATGCAGGGATAAATTTTGTTAAATTTGGAAGCTTCTCAAAAGCAAATCACTGCTTACTCCATTTGTCAAAGAACAGAGACTTACAGTGCATTCAGTAGCCTGACTTCATGAGCTGGGAAGATCATAACCCCTTAGAGCACCACAGCTGGATGCTCCAGCAGTGCATTAAGAAGGTTCTGATATAGAAGAGACACAGAGAATAAATAGAAGAAAGTAACAAATAAGATTTCTCCTTGTGCTGCTATTTCAGAACAGGACAGATTTCATAGCTTTATAATCAAAAGGGATGTGTGGAGAAAAAAAAAAATAAAGAGAAAGAGAAGTGTCTCAAATGACCAAGGGAAGTGTTTAACCCATAAATTGAAGAGTTGCCAACTCACCCATATCCACACTTTAAAAAATGGAAATAAAAATTTAAACTCTATTTGAAATTTTCTTAAAAAGTAGATTTTAGTATTTTCAACACACAAAAACTTAGAAATAACTGAGCTAATTTAATTCTGTATTTCTACAACACATAAACATATATACACAACTATTTATCATCAAGAATAAAATCAATCAATAAAGAATTTTTTTAAAAAGTAATGTGAGAAAGCTCAAATGAAAGTCTTAATACCCAAGACCAAGTATTTCCTGAAATCAGCACACATTGTCCAAGTCATCTGCCAAAGGTAACACAAGCAAGAAGGGAATCTTAGTTCTGACATCTTTCATAGGAACCTGGAAAGTTCAATCAAATGTGGCTGATTCACAGTATCAAGGACATTCTACTCCCTCTAAATCTCCTGACTTCCTTGCCGTTCTGAGGAGGAGAACATTTCTTGTTGAAATGAGAAGTTTTGCAGTCCTGCATTTGATAACTGTCTCAATAATTCTGCGGGCTTCAGTTTGGGAAGGACTGTCATAGATGTTCCCGCTACCTACTCATCCAGTCTTTTCCTAGTTTCATAGTATTTGGTGTAAATAATTAATACAAAATGATAAAATAAGTAATGCACATAAGAGTATTTTGCTTACAAAGAATTGCTATGTGAATAATACATATGAAATATAATATAGATATTATATAACATAAACATTAAAATGCAATGAAATTATTATGTCAGAATATGCTGATTTCTTGCTTCTATTTTGCATTAAACCAGGTAACCAACAAGAATTCTAAGTAGTTTTATATGATTTATCATTTCTTCATATAGATATATATGAAGGTTTTGGAGGTAAAAAGATATTTTAGAATTGAATATAATGACACAGTGGCATACAGTTGTAAATTCTAGCACTCAGGAAGATCATGAGTTCAAGACCATCTTAGGCTATACAGCGAAAATATCTAAAAAATGAATAATAGATGCAAATGTTTTAAACTCGGAACAATGTAACAATAACATCTGCCAAACACTAGTGCAGCATTCACAATTACATCCCTGGGGCTTAATTTAGAGATAAGTTACAAGCAATGATCTCAAGACACAGCAATTTTAGAAGTGTTTCAAATCCCAGTGAGTAGTTTAGAGGGCATGCCTCTGTCCTAGGCTTTGAGAAGAGACTTTTTGGCCATATTTAAGTATCCAATCATCCAATACCCTTTGAATCAATGACTCATGCATCTAGTTCTGCTATTTGAAAGAGGGAGAAATGTGGGAACTGGGAAAGGTTCTGTTTTTCAAAGAAGGAAATTTAGTCTACCAGCTTCAGTCACACCTCATAACACACAGCGGGTTAAAGTATTTTGAGAAAAGAAAATATTCAGTTTAGAAATATTTGTTATCCCTGGATACATTGAATTGCTCTGCTTTCCAGCTTTAGACTGACTTGCTTTCCTATTCTCGGATTATTTAAGATCAGTTGTTTATAATGATGATAATGACAAGATTTTGTAGACTCGGAATGGGTGCATTGACTGGTACTGTGGCCCGAGCATTCCAGTTTTCTCCTTTAATTTGTTTCCAGTACAATTGATGGGTGCCCAATTTATTCAAGTATACTGTATGTCTCTCTATGCGTTTTCTCACAACATTCTTGTGAGGCAGTTATCACCCTCTCTACTTTATAAATTGAGTCAATGCATGCAACACATTCTAAATAAACCACTAGTAAAACCCAAATATGTACAAGTCTAAATTTATTTCTGTTTCTGGAACAGAACTCAGTTCTTATATTCTCTTTCTTTTCATGTCAGAAGCCAAACTCATTTTTTTTTTTATGATTTTTCTTAGTACTGCCTGAGTTGATCAGCCAGTCTATGATTTTTTTCTTCCGAACTCTTCACTCATAGGTAGGAGCGGTGTGAGTTATTTGGGAAATAAACTTCTCTGACCAGGATCAAATGGAAGATACAACGGTGCTGCCTTTGACGAGCTTCCTTTGTGGGTACAATTCTTCACCCATGAAAACTCCAGCTAAATATTCCAGATCCACAAGCAAAGCCTAGTCAAAAGGAATTTTAGTTATTCTTCCTCACTAATCAGCAATGCTTCCCACAGGTTATCATCTTGGGTCGCCTCCCTCAGACAGCATCCCACATCAGTCCAGTGCCCGGCTATACTACAACTCCTCTAGCAAGTTTTCACTTTCTCTGGTCCATGACTTAGGAGTTCAAACATCACTTCCAAACATGACAGTGGTTCTGTCATCACTTTCTCTCTGATCTCAGAAACTATGAGGAGCGACCAACCATACAAACACACTTCGAGGCACACACCAGTACCCACCTCTATTGCATTAATGTCAATTTTCCTCACTTTTATTGGTAGAATTTTATTTTAGGATTTATTAAACTTGCATCTGACAAAGCCTACAAACAATGACCAGTCTTCTAGCAGCTGCATCCTTTGAGTTTAAATTGCAGCCTTGAGAAGTACTCTCATGTAGTAAAAGAAACCAAGTCTTAGAGAAATGCTGACTTAGATCTGGGAAAGCATAGGCTCATAATGAGCCTGAAATGCCCTGAGTGTCAGATGCAAGGACGTCATCAAGGGTCCCCAAAGGCTAAAGCCACAACAGGTTTCTTAGGAAACTTTCACTGGCCAAAGATGGGATACTTTGAGATTTAACAAGGTTAAAATGAATTAAAACTTGTAAAATATTTTTAATATTATCAATTCATACTGATATTTGAAGATACAATTGGTTCCTTTTGAGAATAATGGTAAAATCCAGTTTTGAAAATAATGTGAGTATAAAAGAATAATTAAGATATTTCCTAGGGGGGGTGTATATGGAATGTGGCTGATGGTGTGTCTTCAACCCCCAACACTAAGCCCCCAGACAGAAAAGGATGGAAGTTCTCAGCTACAGGTATTTGATGGTGTGTGTGTTCACAATCCCCAACATCATGACCCCCAAGTGGAAAAGGAATAAAAAAAAAAAAAGAGGAAAATTTGGTTGGTTTCATTTAACTTCATTTTATGATTATTTCTCTATTATTATGTTTTTATTATGAAAAATATATTCTTTAAGTAGGAATTTTTATTACCACTACCTATACCATTACACAGGGTTTATTTTAAAAATCAAATTTTATTGATTAAATATTTTAACAAATACAGTACATTTGAATAGTTATTATGAAGGCTCAGTGTATTTTAAGTAATCAAAAATTTAACTGCAAGGTATTTCTATCTTAAGAATCAATCTTTTAGAAAAAAATGTTTAGAGTAGAATTTTATAATGCTGTTTTTTAAACAGAAACATAAATTGTACTAACAGTCCATGTGTTTTTAAATTTTTGTTATTTTTACTCTCTTGATTTTACCAAAATAAATGCCATAGTCTTTATATTACATGTTGAATCATAGGATAATAAATGCTAAAGTATTATGACAAATATTATTGATAAAATAGGAGTTATTCAAAGGAGAAACTAGACAAATTTAATTTGTAATGTTCAAATTAAATGACTTACACAGGACAAGAACTCACTAGCATTGATTTTTAGATCATAAAATGTTGTTCCAAAACTGATGAAAACTCCAACTGACAGGACTAGATGACACAGTAGATCTGATGTACTTTCTTATCAGAAACAGTAACAGTCAATAGGGCAGAAAGATGCAAACTTCACAGCACAAACCACTTGACCTAAGTGATGTTGATAAAGCACCCTACTTAATGATAAAAAGAAAAAGTATGCATTTATAGAATAGATAATATTACTGCTATTAAACAGATCTCAATAATGCACAAATCATATGTGTTCTCTGAACAGAATAAAACAAACTAGTAATAAAATTAGGCAGTGAGAATAATGAAGAAATCGTGAAATGTCTCAATATTTGAAAATCAATGTATTTAGATAACTCATGAGTCAAAAGATAAATGAAAAAAGTAACTGAGGAAGGAACATGGAGTATATAAAGGTGAAAATAATATATACGGTGCATTGATGTAGTTATTGTGCTGCCTGAAAGTTACTGTGTAGCACAAACCTACACAAAGAAGAGAGATCTCAAAACAATGACTAGCTCCTGTAACCTAGAACTTACTACCAACTAAAGACCAGAGAAGTAAGCAATGAAGGAATCTCAGGCAGAAATCACTTAAATAAAACACACACACGGACAGGAAAGAAAACTAGAAACAGAAAGATGCTTGTTTCAGATGAATAAACTTCAACACCCCCTTGTAGGTTTATCAGGTGGAAAAGAAAATACAAATCACAGATACCAGGACTTAGAGTAATTTCAACAGATTATATGGCTATTAATCAGGCAGAAAAGAGGGTTTTGATGAATGAGCATATGTATAAAAATTTAGTGACTTGATTGAAATGTACAAATTTTTTAAATTATTTACAGTGCCAAAATGCTTTCAAAAAGAAATAGATAACCGAAGATACACACACACACACATCCATATATACTTGACTAACATTAGGTAAATACATATTTGTTTCATACAAGAATATTTACCTTTCACTGTACAAGATCAGAATTATTTTATACAAAAGACAAAGGGATTATAAATGAAAATTATATTAATATACCTCATGAAAAAAATGTAAAATGTCTTAATATTTGAATAAAGTACATATTATATAAAAATAATATATATCAAGACCAATTAAAAAATAGGTCAGTATAATTAATTCTACAAATAAACTAAAAAGAAAAACATGCAGGGATATCTTAGTAGATGCATACAACCATATAAAGAATCTCATATGTATTCCTAATTAGAAAATGCTTTGTAAAAATTATAACTAAGGATTTGTTTAACTCAAGACAAGGCATGTGCATAAAATTTCACAGTTAGCATCCAAGATGAGCCAGAGGTGTCGGCTCTCACACGTAATCATTGCACTCAGGAGGATCAGAAGTTCAAGGCCAGCCTGGCTTGTACGGTGAGTTCAAGTGATGTGAGCAGTGTGATAGTTTGTGTTTACAAATCACACACGAGGAATTAATGATGAAAATGTATTTGTCAAGAAGGCACATGTTATCCACTCTTTCCACTCCTTGCAAGCATCATATTGGGAGTTTTGGCCACTTCACTGGGGCAATAAAAATAAATATAAATTTTAAAAAAAGAAAAAATCAAACTGTTTTATTGAAAATCAATATAATCTATATAAAATATCTGAAATATTTATTAAGAAATCTTAGAACTAAGTTTAGTAAGGTTATAGCCTACAGTGTCAGTATATAAACATCATATTTTAGCAAAGATTCTTCTCTCAGATATGCAATCTATGTGAAAAAATATACTTAAATATGAATAAATGTGAATAATGTATATGATATACAAGTATGATTATGTCATAAAGAAACCCATCATTGTGTGCAATGGTGTCAATTGTAAAATACTGCAGAGGAACATCAGCCCACACTTATTAGAATCAAACATTGGCAAGCTTAAAGATCCTGATTGTCAGCAAGGATCAAGAGCTGCTGATAGTGCACACAGTCTGGTGGGAATGTAAAATGTTTCATTCGCTTTGTAAAACAGTCTTATAGATAGTTTTTTGAAACTATATAATCTGAGCATATCCTTCCTAGATATTTACCCAAATGAAATCAGAGCATATGTACACACACACAAAGTCTGTGCACTAACACTCAGCAATTTCGTTGGGAATATCCCTGAGCTGAACAAAATCCAAGTACCCGAAGTACCCGGGGATGCATGAAAGAGCACACTGTTTATGTCTAATGATAGCAATACAACAGAATTAACACAGAGCTTAGGTAAATCTCAAAGTCATTATACTAAGTGAGAGAAGCCAAATGGAGAACAAATGTACGTACAACTTAATTCCTGAAAAAATTCTAGAAAATTTAAACCGGTAGTGATACAAAGCAGATCTCTGGGTACTACAGATATGGGAATGGGAATGAAAAGGAAGAAAGGCTAATAGTGGAGCATAAGAAAGCCTCTACATAGGACTCAACTTGACTTTGGTAGCAAGGATAAGAAGTCATTTTGCTAGACTCAGACAGAATACTTTATCTTTGTTCTGTGCATATTCATAAAATATGTTACCCGCATACAAATAAAATAATCATATATGCTATATACATTGGTCATCTCTAAAATATTTTATTACAAAACAATGTAATTAAAATGTATGATTGTAACAGTCCAGTCCATTTGTCTGGCCCAGTAATTTTCTAGTTGTGAGTTAATAAGCCTTCAGTTAACTGAGTATAAATACCAATAATGTTCCTGGAAATTCCTTAGCACTGAGCATTGTGACTTCACAGTATATCCTCTCACTCTGAATTAGCTGCTAAATATACCTCCAGGGAACTACAAATGAAGTTGGTACAAGCAGAGTTATTGCAAATCATCGTGTACAATTTTGCAAGTTATCAACCTAGAACATGGTTTTAGTTACTATTAATAACACTTTGCTCCATTGAGTAGTAGATAGATATCAAAAATCAATCCATGCTTAGAAACTTCTTTCAGTTGCTACGACAAAACCTAAATAGAATAAGACTTGTGTTATCATTGACTTCAAGTTAAGATAATAACATGTATTCAGTCTTTTAGGCCATTAGACATTTAATATACAAGTTAAAGAGTGGGATGATTTAAGCATCCACCAAATAATAACAGTACTGTTATGTGCCAAACACTAATACAATTGTCAAACCATGAGATGCTAGCCTGAAGTTTTGGCTTTGAGACCTCTTTCAGGTAAAATAATGTTCTATTTAGGGCCTGAACAATGATGGTGTTTACAAGATGAAGAGAGGTAGGAACCTCGCATAGTTAATTGTACAAAGGAGCTAGCCTTTTTGCTTTGAAGATAAGTGACTGCCTATTCGTGGAGCAAGGGTGAGTTGAGGCAAGACTGCAGCATCTTTTCATTTTCCACTCACTTGCCGTACTTAACAAAGCAAAACAAACAGACAAAACCTTAAGTAGGGTCAAGTAAAGGCAGTGTCCATGACAACAGCAGGAACATGGCAACCAAAAGCAGACTGTTGGTGTCTGAGCACAGTATGGGAGCCCAGATAGTGACCCTGGTCAACAGCTTATCCCCCCAACAGAATGAGGAGGACTTTTATGTAGGCAATGCGCGTGGGCACAAACTGCTGTGTGAGATCAGAGGGCCCATGCTATGAGAAGGTTATCTTCAACACACAGAGAAACAAAGAACAAGCTAGGGTGTTAGTTTAGGATTAGAAGTAGAGGTGGGAATCATGGTTTTTAATGTAAGTGAATGCATACATAGAAAATATAAGGAAATATAGGGACAAATTAACATTTTCATACATGAACACCTATGTGTGTATGTACAAATACAAGCACAGTATCTAGTCCCCAAGTCTTTCTTATAGAGACATATGGGAATGATGTCCTAATAGCGGTAACTGTTTTCTGATTAGCATTTTCCTCTAATATTAATGAGATCTTCTTAGTCTTGAGTGATAATACAACATGAGTCTGGACAAACTTCTTGTGCCTAAAAGAAAGAGTGTATTGGAAGAATGTGGATGAGTTATGGATTCAGAGGACAACCTGGAGATAACATGACGAAATTGTGAGCCAACTGGAATATTAAATAATAAAATAGGGAAACATGAATCTATCCCAATATCATGATACTATTAAGAGTTTCATGAAAAATATGCTTGTAGAATCTCAAGTTGTATCCCAAAGATATTTGTTGGTTACAAAGGAAAAGTTTACAAAGGTAAATCTTTTAGATACCAGCTCAACCATGTGACCAAAGTTAACATCTCAAATAACGCAGAAAGTTGAAACCCTGCGACAAATTCTTGGAAACAAAATGAACAAAGAATGATTCTGATCTGAGTCCAGACAAAGACACATGAACTGGATGGGGAAATAAGCCCTAATTTACTAACACTATACAAGAGTAAGTAGGATGGGTAGTTTAGAAATCAGGGAAGGATCAAGTAACTTTCCAGACTGAAGAAGATAAGGAGGTGGCATACAGGTGGAACTCATAGGTGTAAAATGAGTTTCTCTAAAAATACATTCATATTCATTTATTTTTAGTTTTACTATGTTTCTGCCTCAGTGTCTCTGGAGTGAATTTTTTTTGGGCACATTCATGCTCTTGGGGACCAGAAGAGGGCATTGGATCCCCTGGGCCTGGGAGCTAAGAACCAAATTGCTAGCAGTGTGCATAGTTAAGCTCTGGACCATCTCCCTATCCTCTCTGAAAAATCTGTTCCTCTTTAAAGGCAATGAAGAATCTGGTGGGGGAAGTAGCTGAAAATCATTAATTATTAATTAATTAATTAATCCATCAATCATCTATTTACTTATTTTACAGAACTTTTTAAACTTGCCAAAGGCTTGGGATAGTACAAAAAGTGTTCTCTTTTTTTTTCAAGAAAAATAGCTAAATTTGGTTAAGATAAGTGAGCTTTCTCACCATTTAATATGCTCTGATTCTGTTCCCACCCCCAACCCTTTCTAGCATGCCACAAGATTTAAGACCAGCAGTGTTACAAATCAAGTGGCTGTGAAAACAGCCATCCTATCATCCACTAGAAAGGTCAGAATAGGTTTGCAGCATGCACAGAGTCCCATTCACTGAGAACTATCACTGTATTATTTAACAAATAAGCTTTGTGGCAAAGCACTATTCTTGCAGATTATTATTTGACACGACTCAGCCTTCACTCAGTGGGAAAAGTCCTATCCCTGGGAGCTTCTGTTCAAAATATTAAATAACAGTTGATTAATCTGGCAGCTGACCGAAAGAAGGAGAAGCATAGTGAATAGCCTGAGACATAAGATGTACTTTAGACCAATACAACACAATGAGAAAAAAATCATGATGAAATACTTTCTGTGGCTTGCATCACATACATACCGAACATGTTGAAGTTCCAGCACCCAGTACCTAGGACTCTGCATTTATTTGGGATTAAGATCTTTGCAGAGGCAATGAAGATGAAATGAGTTCATACAAGATTAGGGAGAATCTTAAACTCAGTTATTTCTGTTTTTATGAGAAGGCTGAATGACAACAGAAGTGGAGATTGGAAGCCATGTAGACAGAGAAATAGCAGTGACTACCATGGATGTTAGGGCAAAATAGCTGTTGTTTCCAAAATAATTCAGGAGAAGCAGAGGTCCCTTGATACCTTAGGGGAGAACCCCTATCTTCCAAAAGTGTCGCAGATTAATTTTCATTTCTTAAGCAGTGTCAACACAATAGCTTGAGACAAATTATTAAAGCTGCTCAGGAAATTAATAAAAGTGGTGATGTTAATTTTATCAGGGAAGAAACTGGACAAAAACTGAAAAAAAGGAAAATCTAGCTAAATAAATAACCACAGGGGTTTTAAAAGTCTCCACTATAATCCACTGAAACTAGGAAAGACATGCACATAAAAGGTTGTTAACTGCCCAGGAAAAAATGGTTAATGCCTAAATTTCACAACCCTGAATGATAGCAAGGCCCTGCCAGAGCACCAAGCTAATCCCAGGGCATCTGTAAATTTCATGGGAATCAAAGACCCAATGTGTATATAAAGCATATAAATACAGATCCACTCCACAAAGGATGGGGCCCTTAGTTTATTCATTTAAAGACATTTCTGTTTAATCAAAAGATAGCCACTAGGGATAACACATGTTAAGAAACTCGGGTGT
Organism: Alexandromys fortis; assembly: GCF_014885135.2. Taxonomy (NCBI): domain Eukaryota; kingdom Metazoa; phylum Chordata; class Mammalia; order Rodentia; family Cricetidae; genus Alexandromys; species Alexandromys fortis. The sequence continues at coordinate 4,260,068 of NW_026067913.1, read as the reverse complement.
TTTATAATCAATCAAGAAAAATCGATTGAGCAAGCGAAAGTAAGGGCATGCAAGTGTTATGACTGCCAGGACACTGATTTAGAGAGCTGCCACATATTCTACTTATGACACCCAGCTTTTGGCAAAAACATCAAGATCAGATAAACAGTTTAAATAGACCCATAACTCCTAAAGAAATAGAGGCAGTCATCAAAAGTCTACCAACCAAAAAAAGCCCAGGGCCAGATGGTTTCAGTGGAGAATTCTATTAGAATTTCAAAGAAGAGCTAATACCAATACTCCTAAAATTGTTCCACACAATAGAAACAAAAGAGATGTTGCCAAACTCTTTTTATGAGACCACAGTTACCCTGATACCCAAGCTACAAGAGATGTAACTAAGATAGAAAGCTACATACCAATCTCCCTCATGAACATCGATGCAAAAATTCTCAATAAAATACTGGCAAGCCTTCATATGACCCAACTAGGCTCTCTGAATGTGAGTGACAGTTGTGTGACTTGGGCAGTTGGTGGGGCCATTAGTAATGGAACCAGCATTTATTCCTAGTGCATGAACTGCTTTTTTGGAACACATTTCCTATGGAGGGTTATCTTGCTCAGTTTATATACAGGGGTAAGGGCCCTCATCATTGTCAGAGATTCCCAACACGATCTCTCTGCCGACGCAAATTCCCAATCAAGCAAAATTAAGAAATATCCAGGTTTAATGGGAATCATGAGCTCTCAGGTGACCCTAAGGGGGAACCTGGAGGCCATAAAGTTGACTACCAGGAGGAGGAAAAGAGACTACTTGTTCCTCTTTTGGGAGTTCATTTAACTACTCTGTGGGAGTGTTCCTGAACCCTCTCCCCCACCCCAAGAGGTCAGGACCTGGCCTGCTGGGATTTGGAGACCAAACCAATATAACTCTCAGGCCTGGGGGCTGGGATAGATGCGAAGGGCTAGGGCCCATGCTCCCAATTTAACAATCCTGTCTCGGTCATGTGACTCTCCAAGGAGAGGATGAGGGGTGGGGTAGAGGAAGGTCGGGGGAAGCAAGAGGATGGGATGGAGAGGGAACTGAAATTAGTATGTAAAATAAGGTTGTTTTAAAAATAAAAATAAATTAAATTAAACATAGGAAAGTACCTTAAAATAGTTTAAAAAAAAACCTCTAATAAAATTAACAGCATATTATTATTAGAAACTATGATAATGAGAAGACAATAGAACACATAGAGAATGTCAAAATTGAGACTATTGTCCAAAAGTTCTATATCTTGCAAAACCATGCTTCAAAAATGGAGAAGTAATTAACACGTTTTCACATTTAAGGAAACTGAATAGGAAACCATTAGAAGATATGGTATGCAAAAATATTAGAAGTTCTTCTGTACTACTGGCAACTTTACACAAAAAAATAAGGAATACTAATTCACAAAAAATGTTGGGCTTTCAATATCATAAGCCAAATAATGGTATAGATAAAAGGGAAGACAGGTCCTGGTACAATAATGGTAGGAGATGTCAATATCTCAGTCTCCTCAATAGAAAAGCCATCTGGAAAAACATCACCAAAGAAAGTCGAGAGTTAAACTGTATTCTAGGTTAAGTGATCTTAACAGATATATGCAGAGTATGCCCTCCAACAGCTGCTGAAAACAAATTCTCCTCAGTAGGCAAACAACAGTCTTTAAAATAGATCATATTTTAGTCCATAAAGAAAGCCTTGCTAAATAAAAATTGATTTTTTTATCTTATCAGATCATTGTGGAATAGAAGTAGAAATTATGCCGGAGGAGGCCTCCTCTTAAGACTAGGCTAGATAACACAAACTGGACTCTAGGGAAAGAAAAGAAGAAGAAATATCTCAAAGTTGTGTGGGAAGGAATGGGCACATGGAAAGGATGGCTAGGGGAGGAGTCAGAGGCTGTTAAATTAAAAATGTGTTTATGGAATTATTGAAGAATTAATAAAGATATTTTAAAACAAAAAAGAGGCAAAGTAGAAACACATAGGAAAGGAAACTACAGGAAGAGTAGACCTCCATTGTGAATGAGCAGTGCGTCTGAAAGACAGCGAGCCCCTGAAGAACTGATGGTGCAATTGGATCTAATTTTAGAATAAAAGAAAGTTTTAAGCACTGCAAACCTCTGGAATAAAGCAAAGGAATTGTAAAGGGAATGTTTATAACTACGAAGAGTACTACTAAAAAATGCAAGAGATTTTAAATAGCTCAGCAATGTACTTCAAGGTCTTAGAGAAACAAGAACAAACCCCAAAGCAGTATGCAAAAAAATAATAAAAATCAGGGCTGAAAATAATAAATGAAAATTAAAATAATAATGCATAGGAACCACCAAACATAAAGATGAGTGTTTAAAAAGATAAAGAGTTATAAATCCAAAGACAAATAAACTGAAGAAAAATAGAGAAAACTGAAATGAATAAAATCATGGAAAGTAGGTATTATCTTTTCGTAAAATTATGAAGAGGAGGCATTACCACAGATACTAGCAAAATACAAAGGATTAGGGCATGCATAGAAAAGCTATCTCCCCCAAAATTTAAAACTGTAGAATAAATAAATATATAAATTACTAGACACATATGACCTACTAAAATTAAATCAAGAGGATATAAACAAATATTCCTATAATAAGAAATGCCATTCAGATATTAAAAAAAATAATAATCTCCCAACAATGAACATCCCAGGACTAGAGGGGTTCATTAGATAGATTCATCAGATCTTTAAAAAAGACTTTTGCAATGCATGATGGTATATGCACGTAAGCCCAGATGTCCAAGAGGCTAAGACATTAGTACTGCAAGTTCAAGGCCAGCCTGTCAATATAACCAGACCCTGCCTCAAAATAAAAAAGATCAAAATGCCGCTGAGCTGTGGCTGTAGCGTATGGACAGAGCACATGTATGGGCATGGGCTCGGATTAACTGCCCGATAAGCAGGGGAAAAAAAGAAAGAAAAGAGAAGTTGACACCAATTCTCAAACGCTTCCGTGAAATAAAAAGAAACACTAGCAAACTCATTCTATGAAGCCAAACCTTATTACCCTGGTACCCAGGCAAGGACAGTCACAGCAACGAGGAGAAAGAAAACTGCAGAGCAGTTTCCCTGAAGGACATCGATGACAAAGCTTCACAATAAATTATTTCCAAATAGAATCCAACAGTGTATTGAAAAGATGATACACCATAATCAAATTGTTTTCATTACAGGGATGGAAGACTGGTTTAGCACAGTCAAATGAGTATCCGTTGTGAACGCTTGGTGACAGCTGTTGCATGATCAGCCCAGCAGATGCAGAAGGGCCTCTGACAGATTTAGCACACCTTCAGGATGCAAACTCGCAAGGGGCTGGAAAGAAGCATGAAACTGTGTCATTTACAGGAGAATGGATAGCACTCACTGGAGATCAGCATGTTTAGTGAAATAACCGAGACTCATAATGAAAACCACTGATTTTGCTCATATATGGACTCTCTATTTAAATATAAGTATTTTGTCTCTAAATATAAGTATTTTCTTGTCATATATATGAAGATTATTTTCTTGTCATATATATATATGGAGATTATTTGAAGCGAGGGGATAGTTTAAAAGGAGGGATGAATTAGTGAATCTACTGAGGTAGGGAAAAAAGTGTATGCTTTCTCTCATGTAGAATTAATCTCTCTTTCTCCTCTTCCTCCTCTCTCTCATGCGTGTATTACATGGAAGCAGTAAGAGGCTTCATGGTGGGCAGCAGGCACAAGAAACAGGATGAGGAGCAAATATGAGCTAACTCTAATGATCTATGTGTATGAAAACATCATTATGAAGCTCATTGTGTGTAAGCTAACTTAATTTTAATATTGTAATGAAAAACTATTAATGATCTATTACAGATTTGCTTCTAGAGAAAGTAACTTTAAAAGTTGCTCCTAAGTATAATTAGAATTAGGTTTTATTGGGAAATAATGATGCTAAAGTTTTTATTAACATATATATGTGTGTATATATGTAAGATAATGACCTGCATGATGGAAATAGATAACTGATGTTGAATGAATGAATGAACTGATTAATTAGTTAATTTAGAATATATTTTCAAATGTGCAAGTAAATAAATTAAATTAAACTTCCTTTACCCTGGGATGTCTAACTTCTTCCTAATTTTAAACAAACTGTATAAGTAATTATAAAATTATGATAATGTTATGGAAATATATTGTCATAAGCCACATTTTAAGGGTGACTTCTGTCACGGTTCAGTCACAACAGGTTCCTGTGTACCAAGGTAGGGACACATGGATTAAAAATGTTAATTAGGAGAAACAGAGATATGAAAGAAACACAAAGACAAAGGATAGTACCAGGAGGGCAACTCAGTGGATACTGAACAGTAAATTTGCCCATGTAAAAAATTTTATATGCTTTTATACCCCAACACAAAGGGAGGAAGAAGGCTAAGTAGTGCTCCAACATGACACAAAAGTAGTGCTTCAACATGACACCAAGGACAACCAGAACAATTACTTGCTTCATTACGTGAGACATCAAGCCAGTATTTTCTGAGTAAAGCATTTGATGTTTGGGGTAAGATATGCAACAAATACATCCTAGACCAAGTATCCTGTAGGCACCCATTCCCTATTTCAAACCTCCTATTTTAAAATGAGAAAGCAAAAATAGACTTGAATTGTGACCTAATGGTCAGGGTGGAGCTGATCCACCTCTATGGGCCTCTATGGGTCCAAAACTCCAAGTAACCATACCCCAGGTCAGTATTTGTAGCCACACCTGTTGTCAACAACTTTGAAAAAGCAGAAATAAGCTTAAACTCCAGTCTAGTTGAAAAAGGCTCACATCTGTGGGTCTCCACAATATATAACCTGACTATAATATCATGAAGAAGATGAAAATGAATATGGAAATATTGGAGAGAAAATCTTATATACTACTAAAATTGTATTAATCCTTATTATATAGCTTTTAGGTTAAAATATTATTATTCTCATGTCCTACATTTTAAAAAGTGTTTACAAAATTAAAAGAACAACAAAAGAGCTAAATTTGTATTTTATAAACTATTTAATATAAAATAGTGCTGTAATAGAAAGCTAGAAGGTAAAAAAAAAAGACATACGGCAGAAAGCAAAAAGATGACAGTTTGTGTAAATCCTGTTTTGTAGTTAATTACATAAAACACCCAAATTAGAAAATGGAGATTATAAAATGTGTTTATGAAATGGTCCAAATACATGCTTTCTAATTTAGAGTCGGGCATGCTGCCATTGTACCATGATGCCCATCACACATGCTCTCTAAAGAGGGTTGAATTTTCATCAAAGCACAGGAGGATCAGAAACTGAAGGATATGTAAAGACACATCAGTCAAGAAATGGCCATAAGACAGTTAGCATTACAATGTTAATTTCAGAGAAAAATAGACTTTAAAACAAACAAGCACATACAAAAAAATAAAATCTCACTAAAATTAATGGGGGTCATATGAGAACAATGAAGGGGTTCATCTATCAAGACATTCAGTCATTGTGAACATGCATGTACATAACAGAACTCCCAAGTACATGATAAATGATCTCGCAGAACTGAAGGGGAAAAATGGGCAACAGCTAAAAGGAGATCAGGTGAAAAAAAATTTGAACTCTGTAAACAAACAGGAATACTACCAAATAATTGCAGAACACATTGTTGTCTCCAACAACACAGAGTGTTTTTCAGGCTCCAAGATAAACCATAATACAAAACTCAGTTTTTACAAAAGACTGCAACTATAAAATACACTTTCCACCACAAAGCAATGATAGTAAAATACCACAAGAAAAATATTAGTCATTTTTTAAGTATTCAGAAGTTAAACATTACCATCCTATATAATTTTTGCATTAAAAGAAAAAAGTCACTAAGAAAATTCAAAACCATCCTAGAGATAAATCAAACTGATACCATAACATGAACAAATTTTTTGATTTCTCTAAATAATTGCCTTTGGGGGGATTTATGCTGTTAATTCCCAAATTCACATACTATAAAAGGAATAAAGTCAATAACTTAACTTCCTATTCTAAGAAACTAGAAAAAGGTCAAAATAAAGGCCAAACAAGGAAAAAGGAGGGAAACATTGGAGTTTGCATTGGGAAAACTACAAACTAATAAATTTGAAAAATCTAGAAGGCATGGGTGACCTTTTGGACACAAGTTATCTAATTGAATCAAAGACTATAAAGTATAATTAAAATATAGATAACATTAATACAGCTAAAAAAGTTACCAATAATGAGAAGCCTATGACTAGATGGTGTCCTTGTTAAATTTGATGTGATTTCTAAAGATGAGTCAAGAGATATCTCTCAAACTATCAAAAAAGGATTCTTTATGAGAGGTTATCATTACCCTGTTGCCCACACCTAACAATGACACACCCAAAATTAAACTACAGTTCAGTGCTGTCTAGAAACATAGGTTCAAATATCTTTAAGGTACTACCTAATAGAATATAATACAGTAAATAGCATATTAAAAATGGTTTCACTCTTGAGATGCAAGAAATGTTGATCATACACAAATGAAGATGTCATGTGAAAGACTGAATATTAAAATTTATTTGATACTATATGCAGAAAATAATTTAATAAAATTAAATACAGATTAATGAAAAAAATTATCAACAATAAGGCATAGAAAGATCATATGTCAGAACAAAATGGAAGCCCCACTTAGCAAGTTTACAGCCAATACCATATTGAAGATGAGAATAGAAGATGTGACCTATAGTGTTCTCATCAACACTCACTGCCTTTATCCAATATGTTACTAGAAGCATTGCATAAGGAATCAGCCAAGAGAAAGAAATAAAAGGCATAGGATTAGCTGAGTAAGGGATCCATATGCCACTGTTTGTAGATGATATGATTGTATACATAGTAAAAGCTAAGGGTTTCATCATGACTGAAAAGTGAATTTAGTAAATGTCAATACAGCAATAATAAGTTTGCTAAGAAATAAATCATAAAGGCAATCCAATTTAAATGAGGCATATACACACATGTGGTGTGGAAAGTCCTTCTGTATATGTGTAGATAAATACTTTACATTGGTATCAACCTTGGTTTATTGATACACATTTAAGGTCAATTTTGTTATAGGTATACTTCTGCTCTTGATTAAGGTATTGCGTTTATGTAGTTTATTTAAAATGTAATGTATAGTTTAGAATAAGAACTTGGGACTTTTCATGACAATGTGACACATCCGCTCCTGGTAGCCCCAATCTATCTCAAGAAGATGATGAGCATCAAAGAGGCTTCTCATGGAGCTTGTTAACCATTTAGACAAGAAATAGCTCTTTCCTGTTCTGCTTGATGGTATGCTTCCTAAACTGGACATGCAAACCAATGAAAAATGACTGAATAAGAAAGTAAGACAGCACTTCAGGGTTCCTGCTCATGAAAGATTCTATCAGACATTCTACAGGACACAAAAAAGTGACTGGAAAACTCCCAATATAGACAAAGCTGTCTTTAAATTTTTCTGCTTCATAAAAAGTCTGCTAGATAGTATGGGCCTGTAGGCTAAAGATAAAAAACCAATGTTACAACAAAATTTTGGGTGACTATCCAGGCCAAAAAAAAAAAAAGTCTCTGCCAATTCTCAAGTTTTTTTTTTAAGTTTTGTTATTTATTTTTTTAATTTATTTATTTATTTATTAAAGATTTCTGTCTCTTCCCCACCGCTGCCTCCCCTTTCCCTCCCCCTCCCCCAATCAAGTCCCCCTCCCTCGTC
>NW_026067913.1:4238702-4252064 GCF_014885135.2 Alexandromys fortis | reverse complement strand
TTTCTTGCTTAATAACTGTTTTGTATATGTAATGATACTATGTTAAAAACTTCTTTTTTAATTGACAGAAAAGGGGAAATGATGTAGGAAGCTTTTCTGTAAATGTGTTGCTCTTATTGGTTAATAAATAAAGTATCTGCTTGGCCTATGACCGGGCCGTATAGAGCAAGGTGGGAATTTCAAAGAGAGATAGAGGAGAAAAGAAGGCAGAGTAAAGGAGATGCCATGTAGCTGCCAAAGGAGACAGACACCATTGGAACTCTACCCGGTAAGCCACAGCCTTCGTACTGGTGGGAACTATGTTTATTGCCAGAACTCTATGGAGTCCCAAGGTTCCTGCCTTTCAAAGATAATGAAGATAGTACTTTACAAAGAGAAATTCCTGCCAGACAGTCTTGACAAAAGTTTTGGAAAATTAGTCATAAAGTAGAGCGCCAAATCCTAACTGATGGAGTGGATGTTAATAACTAGTTTTCAGTAAAAGAGAGACTGAGTAGATATTTAGGCTAATGAAAATTTGGGATAATTATTTGCTGAAATCCCCAGTTTTACAAGGTGAAAGGACTTAAATACTATTTATTTTTATACCCATGGAATGAAAATACTATCAAACCTCATCAGCTTAGGTTAATGTCTATAAGAGCACGCTATGAGAGATAAAAATAATCTTAAAATTTGTAAGGATTTCCAAATGATCCTGAATAGGCAAAGCAATCTTGAGTAAAAATAACAAAGCTGGATGTAGCACAATATTTTATTTTAAGACATAGTACAAAACCATAGCAGCAATAAAGCATTGTATTGGCCCAAGAATGAGGCACCTAGACTAATGAAACTGAATAGAAGACTTACGACACATTCAATAAATTTTCAGCTACCTGATTTTTGGCAAATTTTCCAAAAATTTATACTGAAAATGTGTTGCCCTCTTTTTACAAATAGTTCTGAGGAAACTGTATATTGCTAGGCAAAAGATTAAATCTTGGCACCTATCTATCACTTTGTACAAAATTCAATTTAAAATTGATCAAAAGCCTTACATTCTACAATTACTAGAGAAAATCATAGCTAAACAATTTAAGATATTGGTATATGCAATGATATTCTGTATAAGTCTGCAAAGAACACAAGAAAAGTTGAAACCTTTACAAAGACTATTACGACATACCATAAAGGAAAAAAAGAACTTTGTAGGATTTCTGCAAATGGGAGAAGATGTATGCCAACTATACAAAAAGGAGCAACTCTCCAGAACATACAAACAATAGCAAACAGGAAGTTCAATTCAAGCTTTGTAGAAGATCTGGTTAGACACTTTTCTGGAGAAGAAATAAAAATAATTATTAATTTATAAAAACTACTCAAGATCATTTGGCATCAGAAAATCATAAATCAAATCTACAATAAGATACCACCTCCCTCCAGTTAGAATGGCTATGAGTGATGGTAAAATAATAATAATAATAATAATAATAATAATAATAATAATAATAAAACAATTCTAATATCAATAACAGTAGTAAAGGAAAATGACAGGTAAAGTTGCAGATGTGAAGAGGAAGGAATTTCGCAGACTTTTGGTGGAAATGTAAACTCGTACAACCTCTGTGGAAACTGCATAACTGAAAGTAGAAATGTTAATATAACCCAACTAAACCACTTTGGCTATATATCTGAAGGAAATAAAATCAATGTACAAAAAGAGATACCTGCCAATCTGGACTTATTGTAGCACTGTTCTCAGTAGCCAGGATTTAGCCTAAAGGCCTATGAACAGATGAATGAATAAATAAATCATGAAACAGATAACAGCAGACATGCTCCATACAAAACATGCTTGAAAAATCTAACTGTGAACCCTATTAATTTCCACAATTGTTGTGTCCATAAAATTATTGTGCTTGAAAAGATTTTGGTGATGAAAATGTTTTGAGGTTTATTTACAAAGATGGCTGCACAATTTTGTAAATCTACTATGCTTTAATTATACTTCCAATAGGAGGATTTTTATGATATGCCAAGTGTGCTTTCTTAAAGTTGTTAACAAATGATCAATAAACATCAAGGACAAAAGAAAATCAAAGCTAATTAATTATTAGTTAAATTAACTGACTTTTAATCTATGGTTCAAGCAAAAAAAAAAAAACAAAGAAAGAATACTCGAATGGAGGAGGGGAGGTTACTAAGTACAAATATTATGTGCAATCAAATGAAAGCAAGTTGGATAAGAAGTAAACAGAGCATGTTCAGGGCAAACTATAGTATTATCTGGAAAAGTGCTTATTAACAGTTATGTAAAACAACTATATTTCTATGATTTTCAGATATATATTCTTTTCTTCTTTTTTTCTTTTATTGAAAATAGATTCTTTGCATATATAATGTCTCTTGTCTTAGGCATAATTTATTCATACCTTTTACATTTTCAAAACTTTCTTGTTCTTTAGTAATTTCAGGCATGTACAATGAATTTCAATCATCCCCACTGCACACATCTCCCCACCCGCAATCTCCTCTGATACCACACACCACAGCATCTTCTGCCCAACTTCCTATCCTCTTCTCTTTTTAATCCACTGACTTCTTTTAGGGCTGCCCAGTGTGGACGCATGTAGGGTTATCCACTGGGAAAATGAGCAACCTACCATGAGCCATACTCGTGAAGAGGACTGATTCTTCCTCTCTCTCAACCACCAACTGCCAATAACTCCTCAATGACAGGTGAGGCCTTGTGGACCTCTCCCTTGTCTTACGTAGAACGCTGCTTGGCTTGATCTTGTGCAGTTCCTGTGTGGTCAACCACAGCTGCTAGAATTGTATGAGCACAATGGCTCTGTCATGTCCCAAAGACAGTTTTACAGCAGCTCCCCATGACCTTTGGCTCTGACTATCTGTCTGTTCCCTCTTCCATGATGAAACATGCACAGATTCCCATTTGCAGCTGGGCATTCATTCTTTGTATTTTGACCAGTTGTGACTCTCTTTGTTTACTACCATCCTCTGTAAAAAGCTTCCCTGACGAGGCAGTAGGAACTTCATAGATCTATGGTTATAATAATAAGTATTTGGAAGGAGGTTTGGTACTATGTCTACTTTGCAAAATAATAGTACTTTTTCATGTCTAGGGCCTATGAGCTCCTTGGCCATGATTCTTGCTCATATGAGTTTCCTACTGTAGAACAAGCTTAAGCTAATTTTAAAACTGCTGGTTGTTGGTTACTCTTTTAACATTCACAGAAAACAACTGTTTTTAGTAAACTTTCAACCTCAGTTGAAGATAAAGAAAAATAAAAGAATGGTTTAATCTCAGGCTACTCTCCTTTGAGAGTCTCACTAATTAAAAAAAAAAAAAAAGAAGCATGTCAAAGTTCAACCAATAACCATTTGCCTCTAATCACAGGAAAATTCATTAAAGCACAGTTCTTAACACTGCACTTGAAAGTCTGACTTTGAGGTCTGGGATGGGAGAGAGCTTTAGCATTATCTTAATTTGTGTGGATATGGAATGGATGACAAAAATGAAGTGGAGGTCACTGTGTATAGACAATAGAATAACTGAACTGCATGGGCACTATATTTTATGCAAAAGTTGGTCTTATTGTGTAAGATATGCCAGGATTTAGAGTAGAAAAAAGACTGTAGGAGAGATTCCATGTTTAATTGTAAGGAAAGAGTAAATAGGAAACTGAAAGATGAATATGTGTGGAGGGCTTTTACTGACAAAGAAATGAACCCAAAGATGTTGAGAACATAGTAGGCAGTAGAGAAATAATAGTAAGAACATTGCCCCCAGCTACAAATATACTCAAGAGGCCATGTGCTTGACTTATTCTACCATTGTATTAATGTTTCTGAGAAGCCAACACCATAGCCAGAAATCAAAGGAAGTTCTTTTTGTCTAGTCTGTCAAGAAATTTAAGATGTAAGCAGATAATGATCTTTAATTCTTCTCTGATTCGTGAAGGAGAATAACAGAGGACAATAGCTAAGTAATTGGGTTGAAATAAATTATTTTTCTTCACATACGGAATTTAGAGCCCTAGATCCACGGAGTCATCTGTTGCATGTTGTGTAATAAGTAAATTATGCATGCTCTGTTTATTGAAAGAATAATATAACTGAATCCTTCCTTAATACAAAATGTTTATGTCTATTCATATACACACATACACAACCATTTATCTATGCATGTATGTATATATGTGCATATAAGTATATATGCATACATGTGTGTGTGAGTATGTGTTCAGTCCACTTATAGATGAGGCTATTTTTCAAGTTATAAAATCAAACAGAATATATTCTACTAGAATAGCTGTCACCACTACTGAGAGGTCAAATGGGGAGCAGACAACTATAATGCTAAGAACAAGTAAAACTGTAATACATAGCTGAGGAGTAGAGAAATTTGGGATGAATCATTTACTCATGTAGTTGTTAACTCTAGCTTTGAATTGAAGAACCTTAACAGTTGTTAATTCATATTAGTTTGTGATTATATTTATCTGTAAGAATTTAAAATTATATCCAAAATATTAAACAATCTAACTATGAATTTATTCCTTCAATATCAAAACATATAATTATGTTTATAACATAGATTCATATATTGAGCTCTCTTAATTTTCTGGATTATTTTATAATTGGCTATTTGCTTACTTTAAATTAACTTTCCATGATATTCACAGTACAATCAAGAGTATAAAAAGTGATTCTAGAGAAATATAGCCCCAGTTTTATCCTCCTTTAATTTCCTCCCAGGGGTATGTTTATTTCTGTATCACTTCACATACCAACCTTTACAACACCTAAAAAATATCTTGCCACTAAGTGTTCTCCAAGACCTTTTGATTTCACCAAATAGTTATTTTTATTATGCCTTAATTATTTACCACACAAATGTGTGATTTTTATTATTTAATACCTCAAGTCATAACAAGATGACAGGTTTTTATTTATCATTTCTTACACTGTTAATTATATGGAGAGCTATTTCACATGGTTTCGCCTGTGAAGACTCTTGTTCAATTTTAACAACCCCCGATGCACACACACTGTCATTGTATACACAATCTATTGAGAAGAAACAGAAATGGTTTGACATGCAGGGTTTCCCCCTCCCCCCACCCCCATAGATTAAATAGGGCACAAGAACCTAGCACCTTTGGAAAAAGCCAAGCTTCTTTTACTCTAATGCACCCAGAAGATTTCAGATCAATACTTAGCATTAACGTTTTAATTGAGAATTAACATCATCGTAATTGGAAGTGAGGATCGGCATCCTGATGTCTCCAAGGTGGTTTGGAGAGGAAGGTCATTACACTGCAAGCACAAACATTGGAAAAGGAAGACACAAATCATTTGTTTCCTTGGGCAAGGACACACAGTAAACACTTGGATTGGTGGTCAACTGTAATTTGCTTCTAGAGTCAGAAACTGGCAACACTGCACTTAGAATTTATAGCAGAGCACACTGTCTCGGTGACTTTGAAAGCAAAGGATAAAAGAAAAGAAGGAAACTTCATTAGTTCTGAAAGAGCTAGGGTCTAAGGACTTTTCCCTCAAAGCACAGAAGGCACTCATGCCTCTTCCCAGCAGCCAGTTACTATCCTCAGCGCGTTGTACTCTTGGATAAGCCCCTTTGCAAAAGTCAAACACATTTTAGTCTAGATTATCAGCAATGCTTTATTATTTGCCTCAAAATTTAAAGCCAGTCTTTCCTAGAACGAATAATATAGACATTTCTTTCTCATTTTGAGGAAAACAAATGTTAAATTCCCCCAGAACCCAGGAAAATGCCTTCTTCCATTTTCCAGTCTGTCCTCCAGTACCAGCCTAAGGCCCACCACCACCTCTTCCACTTTCAGGGAATGAATGTGCTTTGCAGATTCAGCAACCTGGTGGAGTAAAGAGAATTCATTTATGGGAAGGAGAACTTCTGTAGGAACCGTCATAACAGAAATCTCTTCTCTCCCAGTTTATTGGAACTGAAAGTCTGCACAAGACATGTCCATTGGGTTCTTCCCCTAGGTGTCCCCTGAGCCAAGTGAGGACCCAGCCAGGGAGGCACCCTCAGCTCGGTCTCGCAGACCACAGTCCCCAGCCTTCACCCCATTGTCAGTGCAATGTGCAGAATTGGGGCTCAAAGCAGTGGCCTCAGCATTCCTTTCCACACCCCGTGAGTCCAAAGCCTCTTTCCTTGTCCTGGAGGAAGGGTTCTTGTGGAAACAGAGTTTGAAAAGTCCCAGCACTGTCATGGTCAAGATCACCAACACGATTACTGCTATGCTCACAAGGATGAAGACCACCGTGGAGGAGGAGTCGAAAGTCGGGGCAACAGAGGGGGAAGTTGCGTAGTTCATTGTGGGGATCACACTTCCTGACGGCCTGATGGTGACTTTTGGCTTGGTTTGTGGGGACATATGAACAGTAGGTAAAGTACTCTGTGTTCCCCACTGAAGAATCTCGGAACTAGACGTCGCAAAACTGTCTTGTCCAGTGACCTGGGGCGTCTCTCCGAGCTTCTCATGGACCTTGCCTGGCCATGTTCTGTTTGTCACTGGGTTGGCAGGAGTGGCTGATGCCTGCCTGGTGGGCAGTTTGGTCCCCGCAACTGTTGCCTGTCCTTCCCCTTTCGCCTCACAAGATCGTCTGTCCTTCCCCAGCTCAAAGCCTGCAGCACATTCGCAGGCGAAGCCTCCCAAGTGGTCTAGGCAGTCAGGGAGCTCCACGCACTTGCCATCACGAAGGTACCTCCCAGAGCAGGGACAGAGCACAGCCCCAGGGAAAAGCCCGTCCCAGCGAGCACCTGTCTCTTCCTGGATGCAGGTGGCCGAGATGGAGAGATCCCCCCCGGGACATATCACACTCACCTCGGTCCCAGGAGGGCTGAAGTCCAGAGCGGAGCTGCTCAGCCGAAAGGGAGCACGGAAACTTAAGTTAGTGGCGGCTCCGGGGCGCGGCGCGGGGCACAGGGCCTCAAACTGATACTTGCACAAGTAGCCATCAGCGCGCAGTTGACAGCTCATCTCCTTCCAGCCTGCAGGCTCCACTCCCCCGATGACCTGGAGCCCCGCGCACTTTCGCACGGTGCAGGAAAGTTTTGGTTCCTCTACCCACGGCAGCGTGTTGTCCTCCGAATCTCCAGCGTCCGGGGGCAGCCAGGAGAAACCCCTTAAAGGCTCTTTCTCTAGGGTACAGTGGGAACGGCCGCGCTCTAGAGCCACCCAGAACAGAAGGTCCTTGGAGCCTCCGCCAGGCCCGGGACCTGCACGCAGGAGCGTGAGTACTGCACGCAATTCCGAGCCCGAGTGCACAGTGCTGAGAATCCCGCCGCGAAGGCTGCAGGCCTCCTGGGCTGCCCGCCGCTTGATGGTCGCGTGGTGCAGGCTGTAGCAAGCCCCCGAGGCGGAACAGGCAGCGCGATCTGCCGTGGGGTGCTCGCCACTCCCTGGCCCGGGCCAGAAAGCAGGACAGAGGAGGCACAAGGCAAGCGCAGGCCTCATCCTGGAGACTCAGGGTGCACAAAAGCTCCCAAGTCTCAGGCTTATCCAAGGGAACCGAGCTGTCTCTGGAGTCACCGCCCTCTACAGCCCTTTCTACCACCATGTGTGCCCTCCCCTCCCCTCTCCTGAACCCTCATCCCCCAGCAGCCAAAAGTCCCCACTGGACTCCCTTGGCCAACTACTTCCCCTAGGTCGTGACAGGAAATGTGTCCAGAGCCCTGCCAGGATCCGTGTGGCCCTGATTTATCCAGGGGTCAGAAACACAGCTGGCGCCTCAGCACTGGGAACACGCTGGGCCAACCAGGTCCAATGCCCCGCTTAGATAAGCAGGAAAAAAAAGAGTTGCCACTGAGATCAAGTGAGTCTCTTTCCTTGCTCAGGACTTATCTGGAGTTTGGATCTTAGAATGCAGTGATGATCTTGGGCAGGAAGGACCCAAGCAGAGGAACTTGCCTGTGACCATAAGCCCACACCCGCCCATTGTGTTTGTGTCCGGGACAGTGGAGTTGGCGTCAGTATGATTTGTAGACTGTTCCAGGCTTGGGGAGGTTTCCTGAGCAAGCAAGGGATCTTGTGAGAAACGTTCCTGTGTCTTTCAAAGCTAGAGGCCTCACTCTTAAACCACTGATTTCCAGGGACTCTCTTTACCGTGTCAAAGGAAATCCAGTCATGCTAATTGTCAGCCAAAGAATCTAAAATTTTGGGGGGGATTTTCCATGGGAAATAGCTCCTCTGGTCAGCACTTGCCTTAAAAGTTTATTTTTACTCCCATGTGTTTATCTGTAAAATACCTGCATTGGGGGGTGGGGGATGGAATGAGACAAACAATAGCCACAGGTCCTGTTAGCTTAAGAAGCTTCCTCACCACTACATGGGATCAAAAATTAATCAAGCTAATATAATAAGTTACACGCAAATGAGTTCATGGTCTTATTAAGGCCAGGAACAACTGTATGTGATTTTATTCTTGAACTATGCAAATATCATTGCTCCCATAGTTGTCTGCCAGTATTTGTAGCAGAAAAGTATAAAAGGAACATAAAAGCTCAAAAATATTTTTTTAAATTAAACTATTTATCCTATTATAATATATGTTCTATATTGGAAAATAACACTACGTAATTTGAGAGATGATTAAAGCAGCCACTTCAGGTTCCAACGGCTGTTTTGTTTTAATGTACACACCATTTCAGTTGGAAGTGGGGGGGAAAGTTAAAGAAAGAAAAGTTTGAAAGTTTAAAGTCAGCATTATGAATGCTCTTTTATGTTTGCAGCAACTTAGAGAATTTTATATAGTTTTATAAAATCCATCATTTTTCTGTCTTGTCTCACAGTGGCGAATACCATGCACTTAAGAGCAGATAGACTTTCAGTTTAGCCCTTTTAAAGATGTACCATGCTTACAAATTGTCTGTAATCAGAGTGAAAGCTGCCATCTCTGCTGCATCCCGATGCTCCCTTCGGTCCATCTCTGCTGCATCCCGATGCTCCCTTCGGTCCATCTCTAATGCATCCCGATGACTGTTTTTCTGGACTGAACTGTTTAGGTTAACAAGATGCAAGAAGGAAAATGTCGAGATAACATCTATATCCTCCCCTCTTGTTTTTGCCATTACTGTCACTCTTGTGGGAGTTCCACGTATCCCAAGAGGAGATAGTGGACAGGAGGAATTGTCATCAAACTAGCCTGATCTTGATGACAAGTTTTTCCTATCCTGTTTCCCAATTTGAAGGACATTCCTTGGTCCATCTTTTCTAATGTCTGAGTACAAACAAGACATTGCATTTACATTAAGTAACAGTGTCTTATAAGAAAGAAGTGTAAAAAAATCCAACAATCTAATTCAGTGAATTTCTACAATACTTAATCACCTGCATCATTTCTTTCTGCTTTGCAATCTCATGACTGTGAACTGGGAAATACGTCCATATACTGTAGTGTATTTTGACAAAATCTTTTTCAGAGCTAAGTAGTCAATGGAAGTTATTAGATGTTTTGAAAACCAACTGGCATAACAAGTGTTCTAGAATAAGCCAGAGTGGGCAGCGTGCTTTATAAATGCATGTTCTCACTTTCTGGCATTCCATGTAGTGGCTTATTAAAAGAGAGGAACAAGCTGGCCATAATGATTGCATGTCATCGCTGTGGCCATGCTTGAAAGCGTGTGAGAGAATCAGGGGGGAAATCACCCCAAATAAAGACATATCTAATTTTTAATTAATTATTATCCTACATACAACTAATATGTTTTGAAATTTAAAATATACCTGAAATAATGGCTAGAAAGAAAGCTTTTATTTTTTTTTCAACCATGTAGTAATTAGATGTCATTGTACCTCCACCAGAGATAAAATACTTGGCATGAGTAAAATGTTATGTCTCTGTGAATGCATACATCTCTGTGTCTGTCTGTCTGTGTCTGTGTACCTATGTTTGTTAGACATTTGTGTAGCCAGGAGAAATTCCTCCACACATAACAGAATATTTGTAAAAAATGTTTAGTTCATATCAACAAAAGTAAGAATCTACCAAAATGCCCAGAAACAGATGACTGTAGTATATTCACTCAAAAAATATGATATACTTTTATCATCAAATTAAGGAAATAATATGACTTAATCTTATCAACACAATGATAAATGATAAAAAGAACAAAATATTATACATAGACAACGTCTTATAGCTTTAAAGGTACAGAATGTATATTTTAAATATACATAGGTTTATTTTTTTAGGAAATACTTAAAATTCAACAAGAACCACTTGGTTCTTAAAAATAATCAATGGCCAAATAACAAAAGCAGCTATATTTAAGCAAATGATGGAGGAATGACATGACCAAGAGTGCCAGAGTCTCAGATTGAAAGGTGGCATAAAGTTGTTGGCTATATCTTCAAAAAGGATTTTTGGTTTCATGAGTCTGATTTATTACTTGTTTATCTTAGTCCCTGCACGATCTGTGTTCTATTCAGAAAGCCATCTCCTGTCCCAGTGTGTTCAAGATTATTTCCCACTTTCTCTTCTCTCAGGTTCAGTATAGCTGATTTTATATTGATCTCTCTGATTTACTTGAACTTGCTTTGTTCAGTGTGATAAATGTGGACTTATTTGTATCCTGCTACATGTCACCAACCAGTTATACCAGCACCAATTTTTCTTTATTTGTTTGTTTGTTTTTGAGATAAAGCTTTTCTTTGTAGTTTTGGAACCTGTCCTGGAATTAGCTCTTATAGACTAGGCTGTCCTCAAACTCAGAGATATCTGCCTGCCTCTGCCTCCTGAGTGCTAAGATTAAAGACTTGCACCGCCAGCCCTTGACTTTGTTTTTCACTTCCTTATCAAAAATCAGGTGTTCATAGGAATGTGGATTTATGCCTGGGTCTTCTATTCAAGTCCATCAATCAACCTGCCCATTTTTATGCCAGTTCCATGCAGTTTTTTTTTTTCCTATAGCTCTGCAGTAGAGCTTAAAATCAGGGATGGTTATACCTCTGGAATTTTTAATTGCGTGTACAACTGTAAATTAATTTTTAATTATGTGTACAAGAAAGAAGGACATATTTGTATGTGAGTATGGATGACTGGAGACTAAAAGAGGGTGTTAGATTCTCTGGAGCTTGAATTACAGGTGTTTGTGAGTCACCTTCAGTGTGGGTGCTGGAATCTAAATTTGGGTCCTCTGTAAAAGCAGTAAGCACTCTTAAAGGCTGAGCCATCTCTCCAGTCCTCACCATTTTGTTCCTAGAATTTTCATATATCTATGCATATTGTATAGATAATATCTGATATTTGTTTCTTTATTCATTAATATGAGGAACTTAAGCAATGGTTCTCAATCTTCATAATACTGTAACCCTTTAATACATGTTCTCATGTTGTGTTGACCCCAACCATAAAATTATTATCATTGCTGCTTCATAACTGTCATTTTGCTACTTCTATAAATCAATTTGTAAATATTTTTGGAGACAGGTTTTCCAAAGGAGCCACAATCCACAGGTTGAGAACTCGTGAATTACAGAGACCATGAACAGAAAATAAGTTCAGTGCAGCATTTTCAGGTGAATAATTAATTTAATTTTTCCAACCTTATAAGTTTATAACATTGTCATTGTTCACTGAATGATTTTTGTCCTATTGAATGAACACAGTATCTAGGTTCTTAGTAAATTTCTAGATTCACTTAAGCTATATAAAAACATTTCAGAGAAGACTTTAAAGACCATCTCATTCCATCAGTGAAGCATCTAATCCAAAAGCTAATCTATAGAGACCAAGTGTTATGAGTATAGTGACTTACTTACTTCTCTGTTGCTGAGATAAGACATCATGACTAAGGAAACCTAGAGTGAAAAATAGTTTATTTGAAATTTATCATTTCAGAGGTATGAACATCATGGTTGGGTACCATGGTAGCAGGCAGGTGGACACAGTCCTGGAGGTGTAGCTGAGAGCACATCCTGGTCCAAATGCAAGAGGAAGAGAAAGATGATGGGTGAATAGATAGATAGATAGATAGATAGATAGATAGATAGATAGATAATAGATAGATAGATAGATATAGAGATAGACAGATGAACAGACAAAAGACAGTGACACAGAGATAAAGAGACTGGGTGTGGCATGGACTTTGATCCTCAAATCTCAGCCCAGTGAAACGCCTCTTCTAACAAAGCCATACCTCCTAATCCTTCTCCAACAGTTCTATCAACGGGGGACCAAGTATCAAAACATATGAGCCTATGAAGGGCAATCCCATTCCGACTATCACAAATACATACATTCTTTAGAATTGGATTGGACTTTAGTAAAATGATCCTTTTCATTAAACAGGTTGCAAATTTGCAAATGTTCTCCTTTCTTTCTTTCATTTTTTCTTTTTTTCTTTCTTTCTTTGACGTGGCATTACATGAGGTTTCCCAGGGGGAAAGAATCTCCTGTAAAGGAGAAGACCTAGGATCAGGCCACGAAGAACAGCAAGATTTGTGGACCTGAATTTTAAAAGAACAACAAGAACAGAGAACATAGCTGGGTGGTGGTACACACTTTTAAACCCAGCACTTTGGAGACAGAGTCAGGCTGATCTCAATGAGTTTGAGGCCAGCCTGGTCTACAAAGCGAGTTCCAGGACAGCGAAGACTGTTACACAGAGAAACCTTGTCTCGCAAAACCAAAACCAAACAAACAAAAACACCCCTTCTCTTATCTCTGAGGTAGATATTAGAACTATTGTTTCTTTGACCTGTTCATCCTTCTGTGTTTTCTTCATTGTATTTTCATACACATAAGCATATAATTAGTCATTTGTGTGATTCAACACATTTTCTTCAATATCTTGCTATTCAAGTACTAGCAAACTGGACCTAGCTGGGCCAGGCAGTGTTTGAAAGAATACAGTTTCCGTGTAATTATTTCAGGCATAAGCTAGCCATGTGGGCGGCCGGGTGCCGGGGACGCAGCCCTGCCGCTCCTATTTCAACAGATGGCGCCCAGACGTGATGGGCTAAATCCACTTAAAAACCTGAGAGAGTTTCTGTGCTGCACGCTCAGTCTCAGAATTAAACTGCTGATTGCGGCTCCAATGTGAACTGCTGTGTGCCTGGAACTGTGCTCAGCTCGGAAGCACCAAATGACTCTGAGGCAGGAGTGGCTGCTCCACGCTGAACTGTGCTGATCTCAGGCAGGAACTACCGTAATTACCTTAAAACTGCGTAGTTAAGGTTTAGACTGGGCAGGACACAGGCAATACCGTATTACCTGTACATGGTGCAACTTAAGTTTTTAAGAACTGTTTAACATGTTAAGAAATGCTCCTGGATAGTGAAAAAATTACAGATTCACAATAAAACAGATTCA